>NC_057797.1:524995792-525011414 GCF_018294505.1 Triticum aestivum
TCCGGTCCTCATGGGTAGTGATGGTGGGACCCCTCCCCTCGAAGAGCCCTCTCCGGTGCTCCCGCCTGTGGGGGATGCGTCTGGTGACACCCTAGTGCTCGTCGCCCCGCTTCCCCCGCTGGTGGCCCCCGACGCCCACCCCACTTCCCCTGCCTCCCCAGCTTCGGCGGTGGCCGTGGTCATCACCACTCCGGTCTCCGCGATCCCTCCCCAGACGGTGGCGTACACCAGGCGGCCCCGCTCCTCCTCGACGCCGGTGACGGTGTCTCGCCACAGCGCCCGCCTCGATGCGGCCCGCCCGGCCGATGCCTCGGTTCCGTCCATCGCCGAGCGTGCTGAGATCCGGGCAGCTACCCGGAACCTCGAGTCAGGTGTGGATTCCGCCCTCCCTAGTTTGTCATGTTGTTCCTTTTCCGTGCTTGAGGCCGTTCCTCTTGGACACCATGCCAAGGTGGCCACTGACTCGGCCATCGTTTTCAGGGGGGAAGTGGGTCCCCCCTTAGAGCAGATCGCGGCCATTAGGGCTCGCGGGATCCTGTATGGTAAGCTGGCTGAGACTCGGGCTCGCCTGCGTAGGACCCCTGAGGACCAGACTGCCCGTACCGCTGTTCAGGCCCCTCCGGTGGTCGACGGGGCTATTCGTGGGCGCACTCGGTGCTGCACTGCTGCTCCCTGCGCCCAAAGTGCATCTTATGTCCTGGGGTCAAGCAGCCCCCCGATGGGGGCTTAGATGCGGGCCCTTTTTTGGAACATCCGCAGCTTCGGTCATGATGGCCGACGCCGCCAACTAGTCGAATACATGCGTGATGAACACATTGACATCATTGCGATCCAGGAAACCTTGCGTACTGAGTTCTCCCTCCATGAGCTTGACTGCCTCAGCTCTCACCTCTTCACCTGGCATTGGCTCCCTTCTAGTGGGACCACGGGCCACTCCGGTGGCATCCTTTTAGGGGTTAAGGATGCCACCTTCGAGGTGGGCGGCATGGACCGGGGCGAATTCTTCGTTAGCATGGAGATTCTTGAGCGAGCTCTGAACTTCAAATGGGAGGTCGTGATTGTCTATGGTCCGGCGGATCACCGCCGTTCCCCGACCTTCCTTGCGGAGCTCCACCAAAAGATCTCCGCCTCCCTCCTCCCAGTAGTTGTGGGCGGAGATTTTAACCTCATCCATTCTCCGGACAAGAAGAATAATGATAGGATTAACCTCCCCCGGATGCAGTTGTTCAACGACTAGATCGCGGAGCTCGGCCTCCGGGAGATCGAGCGGACGGGGGCGCGATTCACCTGGACTAACCGCCAGGCTGACCCGACGCGATCCGTCTTGGACCGTGTCCTAGTTTCCCCGGAGTGGGAATTGAGGTGCCCCCTGACCTCGCTCCGAGCGGTTACCCGGATTGGGTCTGACCACGTCCCTCTCCTCCTATCCTCTGCGGACGAGCGCCCCCCCTCCTGCCGCGGTTTAGGTTTGAGTCCTTTTAGCTCAACCAGGCCGGCTTTCGGGATGCGGTCTCTGCTCGTTGGACTCTTGCTCGCGCCTCTCCCCATCGCTCCATGTCCGCCGTTGACTCGTGGCACTTCTGCACCAAGCTTACCCGCCAATTCATGAAGGGCTGGGGCGCTAATCTTGGCCGTAACCTCCGTGAGCGTAAAAGATCTCTCCTGTTGGCTATTAAGGCTCTGGACGCCCGGGCCGACTCCTCCGGGCTCTCCCCAGATAAGTGGATGCTGAGATATGATCTTGAGGATCAACTCTCCTCCATCTACACAGATGAGGAGGCATACTGGAGGTTGCGTGGTACCCAAAGATGGGTGCTCCGCGGCGATGCGAACACTGCATATTTCCAGGCGGTTGCGAATGGCCGACGCCGGCGAAATTCCATCCACTGCTTGTGGGAGGATGACGCCCCCCTTGTCCGCCCCGCGGCCGTACGGGCTCATGTAGACGGCTTCTACAAAGCCCTCTTTACCCCCACCCCTCGGCGTGGGGCTAGTCTCGCCCCCGACACTTGGACGGGGGTGGAGTTGGTTTCTGACGAGGCCAACACGGCCCTTGTTGCCCCCTTCACCGAAGAAGAGGTACTCACGGCCATTAAAGGAATGAACCCCTCCTCGGCCCCGGGTCCGGATGGCTTGCCCGTTACGTTCTTTAAAACGTTCTAGCAGACAGTCAAACCTGAGGTCATGGCCCTCTTCGAGGAGTTCTATTCGGGCTCTATGGACCTTGGACGCCTCAATTATGGGATCATTACCCTCATCCCAAAGGTTTCGGGCGCCTCTGATATTCGCCAGTTCCATCCCATCACCGTGATTAACGTGATATTCCGGATCCTGGCCAAAGGGTACGCCAATAGGGTGACCCTGCTTGCTAACTCGATCACTCACCCGAACCAATCGGCCTTCATCTAAGGCCGGTTTATTTTAGATGGCGTGTTGGTCTTCCATGAAGTCCTTCACGAAGTTCAGGTGAAACAACATCGCGCTGTCTTCCTGAAGCTGGACTTTCATAGAGCTTATGATACTGTGCACTGGCCTTTCCTTCAGGAAGTGCTGCTGTGTAAGGGCTTTGATGACCGCTGGGTGACTCACGTGCTGCAATTAGTCTCCTGTGGGCGGACCGCGGTGAACATCAACGGTGAGATTGGGCCATACTTCCCCACTGTCTGTGGGGTGCGTCAGGGGGACCCGTTCTCGCCGTTCCTGTTCAACATGGTGGTCGATGCTCTGGCCGCCATCCTAGACAAAGCCAAGGGTGTCGGCCATATTCACGGCATTGTCCCCCACCTAGTCGGAGGGGGAGGGGTCTCCCTCCTTCAATACGCGGATGACACCATAATAATGGTTGAAGGTTCTACTCAGGACATGGCTAACCTGAAGTTCCTCCTTCTGTGCTTCCAGCAGATGTCGGGCCTAATGATCAACTTCGATAAGAGCGAAGTGATGGTTCTTGGTTACCCTCCAGTGGAAGCTCAGGCTATCGCTGGCCGACTTAACTATCGGCTGGGTTCTTTCCCCACGGCCTACCTAGGGATCCCCATTAGTGATTCGCGCCTCACCGTGGCGGACCTCCGCCCCATGGTGACCCGTATGCAACATCACGTCGAGCCTTGGAAAGGGCGCTGGCTATCGAAGGCTACGCGTGTGATTCTCATCAACTCCTCTCTCGCCAGCCTTCTTTGGTACCTCATGAGCTTTTATAGCCTCCATGAAACGCTGCACACGGAAATTGCCAAGTACCAATCCAAGTTCTACTGGGCTGGCGAGGATGACAGACAGAAGTACCATATGGTCAGTTGGCCGGACATATGTAAAACTAGGACCAGGGGGGTCTAGGGATTTTGTCCTCCCGACGCATGAACATCGCCCTCCTGACCCGGTGGCTATGGCGTATCGCTAATGGTGACGGAGGGCTTTGGCTCACCATCATCCGGGACAAGTACCTCCGTGGACAGCCTCTGGCTTTCTATCAGCGTTCGGGCGGATCCCAGTTTTGGCAGGCCGTCATTCAGCTGCTCCATGTGCTTCACATTGGCACATCCATCTCGGTTGGGTCTGGGTCCGCGACCCTATTATGGTTTGATCGGTGGATCCGCGACACCCCCCTGGCCTCCCGCTTTCCCGAG
Source organism: Triticum aestivum (assembly GCF_018294505.1). NCBI lineage: Eukaryota > Viridiplantae > Streptophyta > Magnoliopsida > Poales > Poaceae > Triticum > Triticum aestivum. Next base: position 524,999,416 of record NC_057797.1, read on the forward strand.
CTCTTCGCCATTGCTGTTGACCCGCGGGTCTCTGTTGAGACAGCCCTTATTGACTTAGGGCGCCTTGCATTTCACCGCCCTTTTGGCCCGCCCGAAGTGGCCACCTGGGATGCCCTCCTCGAGGACATCGCCCTTCTCCTGATGAACGTCACCGACACCCCGGACGCCATCTCTTGGCGCCTAGAATCTTATGGACGCTTCTCTACTAAGTCCCTATACGCGGCCATCGCGCCTTCGCCCGCCCCTGAGCCCTTCAGTTTGATCTGGGATATCCGCCTGACACTAAAGATTAGGATCTTCCTTTGGCAATGGATCCGTGGACGCCTCCCCTCCGGAGTCGAAGTCCTCAAGTGTAACGGACCTGGAGATGGGCTTTGCCCCCTGTGCGGCACGGTGGAGGACGCTAACGACATCTTCTTCGTGTGCTCCACAGCCCAGTTTCTTTGGTCCAGTTTCCGCGAGACGGTTGGTGGACAGTGGTGCAATTCCAATTTCCCCGACCTTCTCGCAGAGATCCATGCCTCCCCCCTCGCTACCGACATATCCGTTGGCTCTGCATAGGGGTCCTCACCTGGACGCTGTGGACTATCCGCAATAAGCTTGTCATCCAAAAGGTCACTCTCAGACGTGCTACTGACGCCATTTTTAAAATGTGTGGGTACCTGCAGCTTTGGCGGCCGCTTAGCCGCCCTCAGGATCGGGACGTCATCAACACCCTCCTCGCCGACCTTCGATCGCTCGCCTTTCGCCTGGCGCCACCGCTTCCGCCGCCCCCCGGAGCCCGACTAGATGCAGTCGTTTATTTCTGTTCTAGGGCTTGTTGAGCTGTGCCCTCAGCATTAACCCTTATGGATCCTGTGTTATGTATGAACTTGGTGTGTGTGAACCTCTGTGGATTGTTAGCTTGGGCATGTGCTTTATAATATAAAGCGGGGCGAAAGCCTTTTTCGGTAAGGCCCTATCAATGACTAGTGAAAATTGAGGCCCAATATGCATTTCGGCCTGCTAAAGGCCCATGGTTTCATCTGGGCCGTAACAGGCCAGTACAATATTCAGCCTGTTAATGGCCCAACGCTATCTGGGCCAAACTAAGCGCTGGGTCCACAAAAGGCCCAACTAAAATATAGGCCGGTGGAAGTTGTGGGCCTCGCGCAAAGTGTGAAGGCCCCAATGATTCGGGCCCATGAAAGATGCAGGCCGGCCCAATTGTGGCCCGCTAAACACCAGGCCCGTTAGAGGCGAATGTTTCGGCCCGGTCAACTACATATGATTTTTTTTCAGATAGCGAATGATGGTAGTACCTAGTAGGAATTAAGATCATACCTACTCTATACAATAAGGAAATTACGGCATAGTAACTAAGAATAAACCTACACTATACAATAAAGGATTTATGGTATATTACATCCACTAGGCATCAAAGTTCACCACAGTGATCATAACGCGCAACGAAGAAGCGGATTACAAAAACTGGGCACTATTGCAGCGTAACAAAATAATACTGAACAGAGACCACTTCCAAGACAGTTCAAGAAAGGTTAGCCTTGCGCGGGAACTTCTGCACAAGCTGCTGAGCAAGGCTGTGAGACTGGCCTAGCATGTCGGTCATAGCTTCCAGGTATAGCTTTTTAGCGATGAGGTTCTCATTGGTGTTCTCTGCAATCTTATTAAAGATAGGACTTCAAGTCGAAGTTGAGTTACAGAATGCCTTTTTGCTAGAACTTGGGACTAAAGAAGTCGAACTGATTCAGACAACAAATTGTGTGTGCTTGTCTGAATGCTAGTCTCAAGTAACTTGAACACTGCATCAATACAAGACTTTGGGGTTCTCTCGCTATCTTCCAGATGTTTTGCCTTCTTTGCTGCAATATATGTTGGGTTTGTCTCACAGCCTTCAGCAGACTTGTGCATGCCATCAGGCATATCACCCTGAAACAAAACAGAGAGATGACAGGTTTTGCACGTGTATAAACAAAGATGATAACTATGCTCCCAATTCAATCCAATTTCAAATTAGAAAATAAAGAGAAAGTTCAAAATATCAATAGCATAATTTGGCATTGTTCATAATGCGGGGAGCTTCACCACACTACTGGATTACCATGTCAACATAACAAGCATAGATGAAGGGCAAAGAAAATCATTGTAGCTATTTTGGTTAATGTGCATGGCATGTTGTTCATATCATCAGCCACATCAGTAAGGTAAAATAGGAGACGACAAGGTGCAAACGTGGGCTGCTTCACCACACATTGGATTATAGATCCACAAAAACAAGCATACATATAGGGAGTATTGAGTAATGTGCATGGTATGAATAAGGAATTTGGTTTTACAAGTAAAACTTAGAACTTACAGTTCTTGCGAACATGCATTTTGGTAGAAACAACAAACTAAACAACAGTAAATGATAGGGAGTATGAGCAAATTAAACAATAGTTGAGGATAAAGGCTTTAGAAGGACTGACTTACATTAACAATTAACACCGGCTTTATAATTCCCTTCTCCATGTCAAGGGAAGGATAACTCAAGAATTTCAGCACAGAATCTTCTTCATAAGCATTGTCTGTACTCTACATTTCGTAGAGAGTAATTATAGATATGATAATACTAGAAGAGATAGAGGATAATGAAGATAAGATGCAGATTGATGCTACATAATCAACTACCAATACCTGGAAGTACAAGCATTACAGGACAAAATGTACTGACAAGAGCAATGGGCTACACTTCTGCACTGGCATTGTCTGTGTATTCTACTTTTTGGTAAGATTAAATATAGATCTAATCTTTTTTAGTAAATGGTGGGCGAGGGAGATAAGATGCAAAATGCTACACAATGAACCAATCCCTCTTCCCATAATACAAGTGTGTTTTGAACACTGGTGTACTATACAAAACGTTCTTATATTATGGGATGGAGGGAGTAGCTGTTAATGTAACTACAGTGATAGACGACGTCCAGTCCTTACAAGGGGACTGCAGAGCTAAACCTCTTAAAAAGCACTAGGTTGATTCTATATGTAAGAGTCCATACGGATCTTATAATGTCCACCAAATGGACGATAACGAGGCTAACATGTGCAGTGATGCTACATAATCAAATAGCTATGAAAGTAAGTATGGTCATACATGGCAAGAGGTACTCACAAGAGCAATGAAGTGTGCAGTATAGTTGCGAGATTCTATGGTCCCTTGAGAATGAATGTTCTTCTGCTAACAGTTTTCGTACAAGTGAGACGTTAAGCCAAATGCAGAAATGTAGTTCAAATTGTGATGTGATATCATAGATAGTACCTTACGCTGCAGCCGATACCAATGTGTAACAAGATTATTCCAGTCACCGTCAGATAAATGTAGCACCGGAGACTTTACAGAAATTTTGTTTAGAGGCTTGCCATCGAAGTGCGCCTGCCTTAGGTAGGAATGATACTTCATCAACGAGTGCTTGAAAAGCGCAACCAACCCTTGCTCGTCTTCACAATCCAGTTTGGTCCTCGCCTATTTAAAAGAATGAAATCTTGTGTCTTTTGTCAGCAGAAACATATGCAGCAATGACCATGAATAACATTAGTACATTACTTACGTGTAAGTTGCAAAGGAAGACTGGAATTTGTTCTGTGTCTGCGGTATAATCTTTCCATGAAGGAAAGATGCGCACAAACAACAATATAAGATTTGTCTTCTAAACTGGGAAGAAATGGAACATGGGTCCTATTTGCCGCAATTGGGGCTCTCTCTGGTTTGAAAAGGGATTTGGCAACTGGATTTGGTGTACTCTTTGCTAGAATGGGGGTTTTGCGTCGTAGAGCCGGTGCTATGTCAACTGGCATAATCATAATGTTTGCAGCAGTTGGGATCTGCTGAGTTGGGGCATCAGAAATGACCAGTGTAGTAGGGCTAGAGTCTGCTAGAGTTGGGTGTTTTGTGGGTCAGGTGATATTGCAACTACACCTAATGGGCTATTTGATTTATCAGGTGCCACTACCTTTTCCAAATACTTTCCTTGTGCTCCTCCATGATCAGCAATCGCCCTCTTCCTTTTGAACGTCTGATACACAAGAACAACATTTGAATGGATAAATATGGTATGATGACAAATGGAATATGTACTGAAAATGGATAGGCAGGGCGTATTCACATACATGATGTGTAAACTAAGCTAATGGCAGTTCAACAAAGTAGAAGCAATGCAAAGCATCAGTTGCAAGATATGTGCGACAAATATAACCCTGGAAAGTTAGAGCAAGCACCTTGATGGGTGAATAAGATAGGGCATCTTCCTCTGACTCCTCCACTAGGGAGCTACATTGACTTAGGTCTCCCTCTAGCTCAGAATCACTGTTAGGATCATATTCTGAGCATGAATCTGTAGGTGGAGAGCGTTTGCATTGCATTGCATCCAGACTTGATTTTAGTCCCTTAATGCCAAGTTTGACAGCCACGGCATTGTTCTGCTTTATTCTTTTTATGCGCGCAAGCTCATAATCATTATGATGCTGTTCAGAATCTGAGATTCATGAAAACATAAAAAGTTGTCAGATTATCTATGGAATGCATTGCGGATTCAACTCGAAGAGTGTCTCCCTATAAACCCCTGCATATGCAAAGTTGACCCCCCAACCGTGCTGACCAGACCACACACAAAAATACAAACCCCTTATGTCTCTATAACAGGCAGACACACATTTCAAAACTGAAGTAGGAACATTAGAATCATATGAAATTCGTATTTGAACAAACAAACTAAGGAATTATGAGTGGAATAATATTTAGCTTCAAGGGTGGAGTGTTAGTAGTGCGACACAAAGCAAGTAGGCAGATTGTATTCCATGTAAAAGATAGAAGCCTATGTAAAAGCTGGAAATGACACTTTCTTTCTATACAATGCAGTGTTCGTTGCCCACACATGATGGAAGAGATCACATAGAGAAATACTATTCACTCATGTCTACGGTTGCAGTATTTAGAAACAAGGTGGTACACCCTAAAAGAATATTGACAACAAATATGACAAGGCAAGCATAGATCTAGTGAATCAATCATTTACTTGTGAGCTTACTAGGACAAGTATGCAGAATTGTAACTGCAGTAAGAGACCGTCCAAAATCTGAATCAAGAAGTTTGTCTAGCACTTATTGTTTGCAACTAATCGACGTGAATAATTGGATATTATATCAAATGAGTAAGAAACACAAGTAAAATTGTCAACAAACCTGGCTTGCAGTAGTAATCTGGGTCAATGTCACTACGACCAACACTCCAGAATGACTAGTGTCTGTTCCTAGGGCCGGAATTTTGAAAACCCTATGAACTTTACAGGTACTAAAGATTATCGAAATACATCTGAACCATTAAGTGTAGGTAGCACTGAGCACACAACAAACCCTAATGATAGTCCTGCCTAATGAGTAATGAATCAATTAGAAAATTGGTGATGAGGAGTGGCTACTGAGTGTTGAGGACTTATCTCAGGATAAATCGGGTTGTCTTAGTGGGTGCTGCATGCCTGAGCCCTGAACGGATTGGGAAGGTAGGCACGGCAGCGCGCCCGGGCAGCGGTGACGCTGTTGAGCGAGCGGCTCCTGACCTCCTGTTAGTTCGGCGTCTCCTCCTAGAGTCATGTCGTCCGGGGACGGCAAGTCGCCGGCGAGGCAGACGGTTGGGGCGAGTAGAGATCGGAAGCACGCAGCAGAACAGAGGGGAATCGGGGCCTGGGACGACCCAAAATCCCAGGGTGGGCCGACCCACCATGGGCACCCTGTAGAGATACACTCCCAAGCGGCGAACATGCATTTTTGAAACTAATTTAGGAACATTTAGCTGACCAATTAAACGAATCTGTTTTAATAATATCAGATTCGTATTTGAACAACTAAGCTTGTTTAGCTTGATGGGTCGAGTAGTGCTATTATGACACGAAGCACGTATTCTGATCGTATAGTGATCATAAAAGGGGGAAACCGAAGAAATGATATTTAGCGGCCATTGTTTGCTTCGAACTAAGAACTAAATTCTAAGGGATGAAAAGAAAGTAGAGTAACCAAGTTAAGATCCATTTTCTGGTTGAGATCAAAAAGTTGAGGAGATATGAAGTACCACCTCTCTTGCGGTGTTGTGTAGGCATCGGGGGTGTAATGTCTATCGGTGGCGTTGAAGCAGATCTGCAACGGTAGATGGGTGCATCGGGGGATAAGTCCCGTTGCGGTGGAAGAGAAGGTCGTGTGAGCGCCCCCGGCAAAGAGGACGACGGCGCCGATGAAGTGAGAGGACGGGATGCAAGGCTCTTGATCCGTCGCCATGGATGAGAAACGTCCATCTCTAGCAGTGGATGACGCGGTCTTGGTAGGTGCTCCGACATGGTGGAGGACGGTGGCGATGGATGTGGTGGAGGATGGCGGCGATGGATGTGGTTGAGGACGGCGGCGATGGATGGGGTGGCGGACGGAGGCTGGTGTGGGGATGGTGTTCTAGCGCGGACGGTGTATGAATGGCAAAATGGAGGGAGAGGTACGGGGAACCATGTTTTTGGGACGCGCCTGTCTGAAATATGGGAAAGTTATGAACTTAGCCCCCGTTTAAAATTTGGATGTCTCGTCGGTTGGGGATACGACGGTAATCTCGCATCTCGCCAATATTTGCCCAGAGCAATTTCGGGGAAGGAGAGGGTGGTTGGCGCCGATGGTTGGTGCCCATGGTGTATGAACGGGGCTGATAGCTAGGGCGGTTGTGTCATGTCTGAGTGAAGTTACAAACCTGCCCCCATTGAAAATATTTGCCTGCATCAATTTCGGCCGAGTCGAGTTTGTTTTGCCGCCCACCATGTATGAATGGGGAAATGGAGGGAGAAAAAGAGGTCTTTCGGATGAGCTTGAATCAAATGTGTTTTGCCACCCATGTTTGGCACCCACCATGTCGGAATGGGCTCAAAGGCGGTCGTGTCACGTCTAATTGAAGTTACTATCCTACCCCTACTTAGAGCAGTGGAAATTGGGCCGATGGATTGTCCGTGTAATGGGTAGACAGTAATTTCCATCTCCCAAACACTTGGCTTCGGGCAACCGACGTGGGAGTGGACATTTTGCCGCTTCTTTTGAATTTTGGGACAATAAGCATCCACGTTTACCTTGGCAACTAAATTCGAATCCATTTTGTATTCCTATACGAATCTTTATAAATCATTCTATGTGTTTTTATATATCTTCAAAAGGACGACAAAGATGTATTCCATTGTCATATATGAATATGGTTTACAAATGCCGATACTCAAATGCAGAAGCTAGAATCCAGTTTAAGGTGAATTTGAATATTTGGAACACTTCATGTCCAACTCAAATGTCACACGCAGCATAATGTGTACTCCCATTTAGATATGTACACAAGCGATGTATCAAGATTCAGATACCGAGTCAATCAACTAAGAATGTACTGAACTAACAGACATATAAACACTTATAGAGTATATGGATCAATAATATCAACTAACATACATAAGCCAGGCCGCTGTACTTTTCTTTGCTACAACATCATCCTTTTTTAGCCAAGCTACTACAACATCTTGGCCCTTTCCGATGTGTGCCACTTATGGTCCATCTATACTACTATTATTGCTGAATGCACATTCACCCCGATTGGCATATTTGTAGGTCTAGCACAGCAATCAAAATGAAATGTCTCCAAGTCTTATCAATTAATACAGACTTGTGCTCAAATAAAATTACAAACCAAAAATCAAAAAACTAAAAACAATTATTACATGATCTCTAAAACAAATGGTTTGATTGATTACATGAACAAACAACACGAATGTTATTCAATGATGGAAAGAACATTTCACCTATGATTTACCAAGTGGGAATTTAATTTCCTTTTTTCCTTCAGGACCTTAACAATGTGGTCAGTCTCAGCTTGCTTCGTTTTGAAATCCACCAAATATTTAATGGTTGTCTTGAGTACTGCTACTGATTGTGTTGTTTGCTTTCTCAACATGTCAACTTCATATCTAAGTGCAGAAGCAGAATCTCTTTCTACCACTAGTTTAGCCTCTAGAGCATCAGTAGTTGGCAATTCATAATGCACGATTGGGCCGGTGCCACTGCTGTGGGATGATACAACGTCCATGGGGACCTCGCTCTTTGATCTTGGGCTAACCTATTTTGCCATTAAAGTTTCGATTGGATACAGAAAAGTTAAAGTTAGCAAAACATCTCAACTGGGAGTTATAACAGCAAACCAGTTAAACAAACAAGGAATTAAAGAGTTTCAATTTTATGCTGAAAAGTAGTTATTAAGATCATTGTAACCCGTTGTTGCAGCAGCAAAGCAGTTAAACAAACAAGTAGCTATTTAATTTTAGGCAAACAGGTAATTCTTAACATTAAGTATCAAACACATAGATAGGTGCAGTCTATAATAGGATTAACGGGCTGTGGCATTATGTAATCAATAGCAGACTAAATTAAGCTAAGCAACGTAATTGAACAATTTTGCAATAAATGGCTAACTAAAATTCCGAGAAGCAGGTAACTGAACTTACGCTAGTTCTTTGTACAGGCACACTGCAACTTCTTTTTCGCTTACAAGGTTGTACGAAGGAGTCCATGGCATCAATTGCTTGGATACGCAGTCCCAATACTTCTTTCTTCCCACACTGCATTGGTAAGTCGAATGGTTAATCTGGTAAGATGGTGCGTCCTTGATATGTTATATGAGGACGTGTAGTCATACTAGTTGTAGCCACACACATCACACTAGCTTTTACTGTATATTTCATGTGATTACTTTTGGCATATCGAGATCTAAGCAATATACAATAGGATGAAAAGACTGGCATCCTTCACATTATTGGCGAACTCAGTTCATAGAAACAAGCAATTCAACCATTTTGTGGGTAAATCAAAAGCGCCACTGGAATATATTTCACTACCCCTATCATACACACAAAAAGGGGCGACGCCACCATAGGGGCTGGTATGGGAGGCCGCCTCGGGTGGCTCGAAAGTGTGCACCTAGTTTGAGTCATCCAGGTTGGCCTAGGCTAGTTTTGTTCGTCCCAATGCACGAGCAGGCAATGTAAAAAATGAAGAAAAATGTTTCAATTTGGATAGGCCAATAACATAAGTGCAAGGCAGGCCTATAGCAGGCTTGCGGCCCAAACGAGCGCCTCCCATATTGATCGACAGCAGGAAAAATCCCAATTCATGCGCTCCGACCTCCAGTCTGGTTCGCTCCTAACCTAGCCGCCGCTGGACGGACCATCACAGCTCTTCCTCGCGCCCTCACTGGAGGGCGGTCACCGGGCTTCAAGTGAATGGAAGGACAAGAAGATGAAGATCCAACCCTAGGTGTAGCCTGTGTGGGAGGCAGCGGCGGGAGCACGGGCATGGCATCGAGCTTGCGCAAGCTGACACTCGCAGCTTGCAAGAGTAGCATGCGCAACGAGTAGGTACATCACATCCCTGATTATATCTAATTCAACTCTTCAATTTCTGGCCAATAGTTAAACCTGACGGTGTTGTAAAACTGCTTGTATGTAGGGAATCTATGAGAAAATGAAACCAATTTCTACTTATTTTATAACTCCCCCAATCAATACTGAACTGACTGAATCTGATGAATCTAATCAAGTTTCCGGTGCAAACATCCAAGCTCATGTTGTTCTTGAGCCTGAATTGTCTAATGAACAGACTGCTAATGAAGGATTTGATGCAAACATTTTACATGCTCCTGGTGATGAACATATAGTGTCTAATGAGGCATCTAATGCAAGCATTTTGCAAGCTCCCATTGAAGGATTTAGTGTCTAATGATGATCTACTATGTTGAGAGAGACATAGAGATTTGCAAGCATTGATGACAAGCAAATTATAGTGCATTTTCATGGCTTGAGGAAACATCGAGGCCATCAACCAAAAAGTCCCCGTATCATGACAACGTAGCATAAATATTTTTCTAATCTGTTGTTTGAAACTATTGGCATACTTGTGCAGGATAGATATATTGATATGCAGTTTGCGCACTGGTTACAGGTGCAATTACACTTCGATATTTTCAGCCAGAGAACGAATAATTCAAGCAGGTATAGACCATGTATGTAGTCCTTGTACACCATGTTGCATTTTGTGTTTTTGGTGCTTGCATCATTTAGTGTTTATAATCTGAACTACTTTGGATCATTAGCTGGTTTTCAAAGTGCATGTAGCTTCACATTTCTCAAGTTATGTTGATTTCCGGAGTGCAAGCGCTTCGTATTTTTTAAGTTAAATGTTCGCCCCTGGTAACTTGAATTCGTGGATCCGCCACTGCACACAAATCATACATGAATGCCAGTACGAATTAAATGAAATGCAGGGACTTACGCTAGCTCGTTGTACAAGCTCAATGCAGCTCTGCTTGCGCTTGGGATGTTCCATGTACAAGTCCATGTTACCACTTTCTTGGATGTGCAGGCCTTGTGCTCCTTGCATTCCCCTCTGCATTTTTTACACGGCGAATGGCTGATCAAATAAGAGGAATCAACCTTGCTGTTGTACTGGAGGACAGATACTTACAAGGTTATACGGGTGCGTAGGATTTGTACCAGATCCGGTAGTGCCGTCATGCTTGCTTGTTTCATATGATATCTCCAGAAGAAATAAGAGTTAAAGTCAGAGTTGGATAGGCATGTAAGCTAAGAGAGCAGTGAAAGGATATCCAAACATCGTCGGAACAGTGCACAAGGGAGTGATGTGTGGATACCTAGTTCGGGCCGGCGTTTGGGCATGCTCGCCTAGCTACAGTGCGGGTCACTTCAGAGCCGTTGAGGGTGATGCGCTGTTGTTGGCTGGCCGCGCACGGATGCAGATCTTGAGTGGCAGCGGAGCGCTACGATGCGGTGGACGAGACCGTTGGTGAAGCCCTAGCGGCCTCAGGGGGCGGAGGCGCAACGATGTGCTCGGTGAAGTAGCCCTGGTGAGCTGGGAGACGGAGTCGGTGAAGCGCACCTGATGCGGTGGAAGTCGGTGTCTGTGAGGCACGTCGGTGTGGCGGCCGACGTTGTCGGTGGACCACTCGGTGCGGTGGACGAGGGCGTAGATGAGGTAGCTCCGGTGCGGTGGTGAAGCGCGACCGTCGTCTTCGTCGTCGTCGTCCGGCACAGAGGTAAGGAAAGAGACGAGACGAGGGGCGATTCGAACTTTGCTTGGGTTGGCGGCAAATTAGGGATTTGAGCAATATGGGTGCGGAAGGGGACGGTGGAGAAGGGAGATTTTGCAGGGCTGGAATTGGGGCCGCCAGATATTTCAATCCGAAACGTGGAAGCGCGAACTTATTTTGTCGTCGTCCTTTTTTGTGGGGGGAGGGGGAGGGAGGGAGGAGGTGGGTGTCTGGGTGCTAAGCGTCCGTCTGACACACGCGACCACCACGACACGACCCTGGTCTGCCTGGTGCGCCTACATTTGAGAATGCAAACGAATCTTCTTTCATTTGCAAACGAATCTATATGTATTATCATGCTTGTGTTTTCCTTGCAATAATTAGTCATTCGAAACGAGATACCATAAATTTATTAATGAGGAGTTATTTGAAAAAAAATCGAAACGGTATCCACGGTATCCACGCTAATGTGGATTTTAGTGTGTGTGACATAATTAGTTATTTGAATTAGAGTGTGTGTCACATAATTAGTTATTTGAATTAGAGTGTGTGTTACATAGCGATCTCCAATTCTAACGTGGATTTCGCATTTCACTGTATCCACGCTACTCTTTTTAATACAAATTCATATGTATATGATGAACACTATGGTAGTGAGAAAACTTTTGGATGGATCCAAACATATGACCTACGAAATAGCACAACAAATCGAGTCAATGTCAACTTTGCAAAACCTAGTATGGCACGAATTCGAAATAATTACCCTTATGCATGGTCATCAGTTCAAATCTTACAATGTACACCGAATTGAAACATCGATATTAAGTCTCGTACTATCTACATTCAAATGTTGTTTTTAGCCCCC
>NC_057797.1:525011653-525086401 GCF_018294505.1 Triticum aestivum
ATCTTCCTCTCCTAACCACCTTAGGAAACTATCGGTTTCCAACACACATCCATTCTTTCTCTCGATGTTTCGATCTCTAACTCCCTCAACTACACAACCCACTTTTTCCACTCTGTTACGAAATGTATTTACCTCACACACCCGCCATTTCACCCCATGCCAAGCTCTCTCTCCCCCCTCTCCCTCTCACCCTCTGGCGCTAAATACATGCATTGCCTATCTAGCCCCCAACCTCTCGTGTGCACGCATGCACGTTGTCTATCTAGGTCACTCCCTCGAGACTGTCTCACTCTTTCTTCCACACGGCGGGCCACACTCGCTCAATCTCGCTCTCTTTATCTGAGTCTCGTTTAACCTCGTTTTCTTTCACACACAAATGATATATCTCCTTGTTCGGGCCTCGATCAACACACTCTATACTCTCTCATGCGGATTGTCTATCTAGGTCAGTCCATCGAAGCCGCCCCCACTCTTTCGACCTCATGGCGGGCCATGCTCGCTCTCTCTCTCCCTCTCCCCCTCCCTCTCTCTCTCTCTTTGTATGTCTCGGTTGACCTTGCTCTTTCTCGGACAAAAACGATATATCACCATGTTTGAGCCCAATTCGACTTATTCACATCGTATACTCTCTCACGCACATTGTCTATCTAGGTCACTCTCTCCAACCCGCCTCACTCTTTCGATCGCATGACGACCCTATGTAATCCATTGACCTTGCTTCCTGCCACGCACAAAATATATCTACACGTCTGTGACTGGATCATCTCTCAAGCTCTATCTTACAGCCCTCACCCTTGCCAAAAGCTCAATCGGATAATATCTCTCTAGAGCATATATATTTGTTCAATGAATGTCGGACCACACTCACTTTGTCTCTCTATCTATATGTCTCTCGATTGACCTCGCTTTCTCATGCCGTATCTTCCACACATTGAAGCTACCTCTCCATCCCTCGCAAAGCCAGAGCTATATACATTGCGAGGGGCACTCCAACCTTGGATTAATTTGTGTAGGCATTTATTCTGGTCGGTTTAGATTATATTTTCGTAGCATTCGGCCCACAACTACTCGAAACACCATTGCAACCCCCGCAACTTCCCTAGTTGATTTCCCTCTGGCTCGGTCATCGCTCTCTTGCACGTCCTTTTTCTCCTTCAATGTCGCACCATGGTATTATTGCAAAAAACTCTGTTGTTCTCTTTAATTATTATAAATAAGCTACAAAACTACACACCGATAGTCCACTTGGAATGGAACAAATTTCGACCCACAAATTAAAGTGCTACAAACTACACGCCGAGGGGGCCACATGTCATGAAACAAATTTGGACCCATATACAAATGAAAAAATAAAGGACGAGGATCGGACATGCGACCAGGGCCTTCAAGCCGCATGTTAATAGGCAACATACATAGAACAACAATGTTTGTTGTACCTACCTTTGTTCACATAATGTTTTTATATTACCACATCCTATTTAATTGATAACATGTAATATTATTTTTAGTACTATTCGCCTCACTTACTGGTGGGTTCCATGTGTGCTCTCTCTCTCCTCCCCTTCTGCGTTTAGACACACGGGCAAACACGAAGAACTCGCGGGCGATGTTGCCGTTGACCATATCTGGACGCGTTCACAAGTTACGACACCAGTTTCACGTGCTAGCAGCACTAGTTAGTGTGTACGTGCAATGCACGTTAATTTGGAAGTATATTAAGTGCATGCGGATATTAAGTAGGATATTATTTGTGTGTTATTATGTGATTAGCACTATTTTTGGCATGAAATTAACTGCACGCTAAACATGTTGAGCGCTCGACATTGAAGCAGTCTAGGTCGTTGGATGACAAGGAATACATGTGGCTTGATGACGTTTTATATTTAATTTGATACGGCTCTAGCAGAACATTCAATCGATCAAACCATTGATTTCGTTCAGTCCGACTCCAACTTTAAATTATATGACGATCGATCTAAAATAAACGGAAATGATAAACATTTGGATTTTAAGCATGGCAATCCGAACGTTTTTCATGGCAAATTTAGATTACGCGGCGGCTTGCGGTGGGAAGCGGCTCCTCTGTCGTGCTTTGTGTGTCGTCGGGCCACTAACCGACGGCGACGGCGGTGCCTTGTGCCATTGTTGGCGTACTCCTGGACGTTGGCCTAGCTTCAAGGAAGGCCAAAATGTTCTGGACTTCGGAGCGAGTCAACTGGCGGGAGGAGGCGACTGGCGTTGGTGCACCCGCGTGGGGACAGGCGCTATCAACGGCGCGGCGGAGACATTCCTGTGCACGAGCACCGGCGCGCATGTTAGTGCATGCGCGGGCGCATGCGCTGGCAGGTGCATGGGCACCGGCACGGGCATGCACATCAGTGCACGCGCAGGCGCATGCGCTGGCAGTTGCACGGGCGCGTGAAAGTCGGCGAGGACCTCGTGGAACCCCATGGCATCAAGCTCGGCGACAATGTGCGGCTCTCAGCCCATCAATGCCACAGGGATGGCGCGTTGGCACAGTCGGGGCGACGGGAGCCGGAACGGGAGCGGGGACAGGCGCGGCGTCTTCCCACAAGGCCAGTTCAAGCTCGTCCCAAAGTGCCTTATGTTCTTGAGACTCTGGCTAGGTGTCTTCGTCAGGAAACTGGAAGACTAAGGGCAAACCATCATGATGCGGCATGGCGTATGTTTAGGTCAGGCTGGTTGGAGGTAGACAACAGGAGAATCAGAGAGGAAGAGAGAAGATTGTAGCAATACCGGGTAGTGCGGGGTTGATTTAAACTGCGGCGCCGATGACATTAAAAGTAGGAGCAGTTGGGACGAAGGTGGGCGGCGGAGCCTGGTCAAAGGGCTCGCCTCCCAGTGAGCCTCCACAGCGGTTTCCTCGCACGCCTCCCTGTCAGCCGGCGCAGTGGTCTGCTCACATGCCTCCCGTCAACTCACATGCTTGCTCGGACGGCATGTAAAAGCGTTCACCTTAACGTGACAGGTCTTTGTTCCAAAATACCTTGGCTCTTCATTTGTGCAACTTGTCATAAGCAGCTTGTCTCAAATTGAAAAAAAAATTACGAAGTAATATTTGTGCCATATCACATGACCATGCTCAGTTTCAAGAATTTATGGTCACTTTTGGATTATCTGAAATTTAAGATCCAGGATTCGAAACAATATCATAACCTGCATCATGCAATAAATTTTCAAGCCATACATATGTCCTGTTGTATTTCTTAAGAAAGGATTTGGTCAAACATTTTGCTTAGTTAGACTTCAGACAAGTTATATATGTAGAGCAAAAGGATAATCCCTCCGTACCAGTGCATTGCCTGATATATTAACTCAAGTACTAGGCACGAACAAACGGGCTC
This sequence comes from Triticum aestivum, assembly GCF_018294505.1. Lineage (NCBI taxonomy): Eukaryota > Viridiplantae > Streptophyta > Magnoliopsida > Poales > Poaceae > Triticum > Triticum aestivum. The sequence goes on from NC_057797.1 coordinate 525,015,019, forward strand.
CATTCTATGCCCATCCTGGTGTAGTAGTAGTAGTAGTACTACTACTACTACTACTACTACTACTACTACTACTACTACTACTACTACTACTACTACTACTACTACTACTACTACTACTACTACTACTACTACTACTACTACTAGGCAATGCAGTTGACGGGTGACCTTCGCGAGTGGCGACCGAGGGAATTGAACCGTGCTCGGCATAGTAGGTAACATTGTCTAGTTACTAAAGCATCCCTCCGTTGTTCATCGGTAGTCATTATGGACCGGGGACATGAGGGTAATTTCCTAGGGATGGAATTCTGGCCGCCAGATATTTCGACTCAAAACGCGGAGGCTCGATTGGTTGGGGTTGCCTAATGTGCATACCATGCACGCCACCAGAAGGACACGAGCCCAGTTTTTATTTTTTAGGATCAACACGAGCCAAGGTCTGGCTGGTACGCCATTGGGTCCTACCATTCGAGAATACGAAAGGAACCTTTTAAATTGCCAAACGAATCTATGTGTATTACAATGCCCGTATTTTCCTTGCAAATACTAATCTCAACGTGGTAATTGCTTTATGACGAGTTGTTGAATTAGAGTGAGTTTGTGATATAGTGATCTCAACGGGGATTTCACATTTTAGGGTATACCTGGTAAGTTTTTCAATGCAAATTCAAATTTAAAAGATGAACAATATGGAGGTGAGAGAACTTTGTATGTATCAAGCATATGAGCACACACACACACACGAACACAACAACAATCCAATAAGTATACTGCATCTATTTTTCCAAACCATGCATGTGTGACATGAATTCAAAAATACTCCTTCGGTTCCTAAATATTAGTCTTTTAGAGATTTCAACAAGCGACTACATACGAAGCAAAATGAGTGAATCTACACTCTAAAATATGTCTATATACATCCGTATGTGCCAGTCCACTTGAAATCTCTAAAAAGACTAATATTTAGGAACAAAGGGAGTAAAATGTAAGACATGCATGGTCCTCAATTCAATATTTAAAACAAACGTGAAACTGAAACATGAATATTAAGTCTAGTACTACTGTACATGAAAATGTTGTGTTTAATTAGGCGGAGCTATGATTGTCGGGGGTCACCCCCTCTACCTTAGATAAAATTGTGAAGCTCTGTTTAGGGTTGTTTAGATTATATTTGTCCCCACCCTCTCAACCACCGATTGGTTGTGCACCCCCACCCCTCCTCCCCGGGAGAATATCATGTGCCCCCATACCTTAGATGTTATATGTCAATATGAGTTGCTTGGAGCTTGTAGATCTGAGATATATCTGCTCACATGATGTCTTAATATTTTTACAGGAAACCTTGATGAGTTTGAGAATTGCACACAATTTGTACAAAAACTACTCAGATGCCCTTGGATCCCATATCCAACGACCTCGAAGCTCGTATCATCGTAGGATCTAAGATGAAGGAGGACATCATATTCTCCTGTATGTAAGAATATCATGTGCTACCACACCTTAGATGCTTTGGTGATACAAGCTCTCCGGAGCCGTTGGATTTGTGACCCAACACCTCCTCGGTGGTTCGAATGTTTTTTTTTGCAGAAAAGCCCCCAAAGAGTTCAGCCACTTCTTACAAGCACAAAGACTGCTCAGATGCCATTGGATCTCAGATCAAACGACCTCGAAGCTCGTATCACTGTAGCATCCAAGCTACGAGAGCACCTTATGTTTTCTCGCACGAGAGAATATGAGGTGCTCCCGCATCATAGATTCTATGGTGATACGAGTTCACAGAGATCTAACGGCCCACAGTAGGAGGTTTGAATGTTTTTGCAATATACGACTGAGAGAGTTTGGGAATTGCGCAGAAAGTACAAGTACTATGTATGTGCCATATGATCACTGATCATACGACCTAGATGCTCATATCACCGTAGCAGGTAATTAAGCTACGGGGAGCACCTAATATGAGCAACGGGGAGCCGTTGGATCCAAGATGCAACGGCACACACGTGGCCTCAATGTTTTATTTGCAAAAAAACCTTTGAAGAGTTTGGAAATTGCGCATAATTATAAAGACTACTCCCAAGCCATTGGATCTCACTTCCAACAGTGTAAAAACTCGTATCACCATACCATCTAAGCTGCGGGGTGGATGTGATATTCTATGCCGCTGTCATTTTTGTTCGTAAACTTGCAAAATACGTGTAACTTGTGTTGTTACTTGTCTAACCGCGCAAAGTGTTTGTTCAAAAAAACCATCCTACACTGAAATATCGGAACAACACACGGGGGTCCCACTTGTCATTAATCAAATTTGGACCTAAAACTAACAAATCTAAAAGGCGAGATTCGAACTGGCAACCTGGAGTACAAAGCGTAAGTCGATAGCCTGAAACAACAACAGTTGTTGGCTTTGTCCCATAACTTGATTTTATATAGTATTACGTTGAGTAGAGTAGAGGGAGTGCCTCGTCAACACGTGCACGACCATTGACTCACTTACTGGTGGGTCCTAGGTCTGCGATCTCTCTCTTCTATCCATCGTCTAACCTTTGCACGGGCACACACGAAGAGCGGTGCTAGCTTGCCGTGGTGTTATTACAACTAAAAAAAGCTTGGAAAATAGAAGAATCGCCTAGAACAAGAGATGTTGTGGCTGGTCGAGACGGAGCTAACCACACCTATCCTCCGTGCCATGTTAGCATGATGAAGTTGTGTGGCTAGTGGGGTATTTTTGACCGACTGGCTGGGTCCCAAGGTCGAACCATAGGTACTATGTCTGATACAATACATTTTTACACGCACATTTTTCCTCCGTGCCGAACATGGCACACCCTACCGCGTGGTTTCGGGGTCCTCCCGGGTGGTGCACGCATATATTCTTCCTAACATGGGACACCCTACCGCGCATTTTCGCCGAAGCATGTAAATGAGTCATCAAATCACGAAAGACCACTTTTCCCACCGAGTACATCAGTGAAGCACGGTGGCTAGCTAGTTGGGCTAGTTCGACCGATTAGCTAGGCCGCCGCCACATTTGTTTTTTCACCCCTTTTTTTATCTACTTGCCGGCAGGTAAATTTAAATATCCACCATGGCGTTGCTCTGGTGTTTGAGTGCGGCAGGATTTTTAATTTTTGATTGACAGGAGTAGGCGCGGAGGGATTTTTAATTTTTTGATTGACGGGAGCAGGCGCGGCAGCAATTAGTCACGATGACTCCGCCTGTAAAACCCACTACTCCCTGATGTGAGAATTCGTCGACTGGTGTTTTACCATGGTGAAAACCAAAAGATTCCCCGCTCCTCGGCTGGCTACCTCCGCCTTCCTGTAGATTGCATTGCCTTTCAGCCGTTTTGCCCCCTGGATCACCAACGTCTTGCGCCTCGAGAAGCAGAGGGACTTCGGTGGTGTTTAGGCGCCCTCTACATGAGCATGTCCATGTCTCGGCACAACATGATCATTGGATCAAACTCAGATGGTGCAGATCAGTCACTGTAGCACAAAGCATGTGGGTGTGTTTGGTTGCATTCTCATCTCAATATATTTGTTTCCTCTTCGTGCATTTGTGTTAACCTACTAGTGTGGACTCATGCACCCTTCATGCACTCTGCCAAACACCCAAAAGTGAGTCAAGAAGGGAACTTTTGCTCCCATCCCGTGCACCCTTCATACACCCTGCCTAGCACTATTCGTGCTTCATACTCCCTCCGTTTCTTTTCACACCACATATAAGATTTGATCAAAGTCAAATTACACAAAGTTTGACCAAATTTATATAAAAAAGAATGAACATCTACAATACTAAAACTATAGAGTATGAAAATACATTTCATGATGCATCTGATAATATTGATTTTATATTGTGAATGTTTATATTCTTTTAATTAAAAGTTAATAAAACTCTACAAAGCTTGACTTTGACCAAACCTTATATGCGGACTAAAAAGAAATGGAGGGAGTATGGTTCATGTTTCGTGGAGTACTGTAGCACCGTACTCTCTATGCGTTGTAGACCTAGTTTTGTTAACATTGATCTCACCGTTCATTCTTGACCGGACAGTCGAAAAAGCGGGACTATGTTACCACATTACTGTTCATATAGTTGACATGCGCACAACATCATTTGTCGTCGTCATATCTTACTACACTAGCAACAAGATTATGTAGTACTGACATATGAACCACTGCACATGCCTAGTAGTAGGAGCACTGTGTATGTTCAAGTGGCTGCCGTGTTTCCCACTCCTCCGTCGTAAGAGTGGAAACACTTGTTGTAATCATTTTTTTCTTTAGAAAAACAGTGGACACGCTCTACCATGCGGATCCTCCTCCATCCATGCACTAAATTACTCACTTTCGCCGACGTGTGGGACAGCCAGCATCGGGGTCCACCAGCCTTGCACTAAATTACTCCATAGTAGAGTGACAGTAGACTACCCTGATCGAAGCACCGCAGTAATGCCCAATGAGCCGTCAAATCACAAAACCCCCTCCTTTCCAGTAGTAAGTTGGATGGACGAATGAAGCAACCATCATTTCACTCTTCTCTCTCAGCTTCCTCTCCACCCAACTCGCTTCTCCCTCATCTTGTTCCTCATTTCTACAAGAAAATCCCGACCTGCTTCTGCCATTGTTCTTCTCTCCCAAAGAAGGAAAGGTGAGCGCATCTATGGTGTTGATTCTGGCCAAGGCCCGGTCTTGCATCCCCGAGACTGATCCTATAACTCCCTCTCTTTTCTTCCTTTGGGTTTGTGATTATGGTTTCTTTTCTTTTATTTCTATTTGACAGTTTCTTGATGGATGCTGGAGCACCGGCCGAAGTGATGTCTATGGCTCTGGCCAAAACCGTCGAGGCTCATGGTACGAAGAAGTGCAAGCACCTCGCCGAGACTACCGCAGACAAGCTCAAAACCATCGCCCTGTCCAAGCCCCCCTCTCCGGGATCCCTCATTAAGCAAGTCCAGGTAATATCTCTTCTTGATGACCTTTTTCTCGATCTTGATCATGTTTTTTCATCTAACACGCAGTACTAGTACAAGTAGTACAAATTTCTGGGTGATCTTGCATGTGATTTTTGTGTGCCAAATGACGGTTCTAAATTCCTCTTTTGACCAAAACATGCGAGAGGTTGACACTGATTTGTTATAGATTACTTTCAACTACTCCCTCTGTCCCAAATTTCTTGTCTTAGATTTGTCTAGATACAGATGTATCTAATACGAAAATGTGACTTGATACATCCGTATCTAGACAAATCTAAGACAAGACTTTTGGGACAGAGGGACTACTTTATGAACATCAATGCTACCATTGAAGAGGCTATATTTGCCTCAGTAACTTGTGTTATGGATATTGCAAGTAATCCCTCTGCTCTCATGCCTTTGAAGACATGTTCTAGTGTCTTTGTTCACTCATTTCTGTGCATATATGTAGTCATATATGGAGTATAATATCGAAAATCATCTTATATTTCTGAACGGAGGTAGTAATAAAATATGGTTTCTGTTTGAATTAGAACCAGGTCCGCGGTGGAGATGAAGTTCTCAAAGTCATGCCGTGTGAACTAGAAGACCTGAGGATGAGTTCTACTGCTAAACTATCCAGTTGTTGTGTCCTTGTCGCCACATGTCCTGAACTAGTGTTTTCCTATAGCATTGTTGTCAGGCGTGTTCTCGAGGCTGTACTTGACCACAACAATTTCCTGGTTGTGCCTTCGATTACGAAGGGTGTGATTCTTGTAAAGCTTCCCAACAAATCTGATGCGGCCTGTCTTCATGATCATGTTTATGAGTGGAAAGACCACTCTGTTAGGTTCTCCAAGGTTGAAGAGATGGTGATGGTGCATGTAGACATCTCTCACGAAGTCCATGGCCTAGTCAGTTATGCGGGGTTCAACCCGTAGGTCGGTGGCAAGAAATAGTCTGCAGAGTTTAATTAGTGCAACTTTGCTTGTTTGTAGTAAGTACTATTGTTCAGTACTTGATTTGTGTTTGTGAACCCTGTATTGTTTATTAGTACTGCCGCTTTTGTTGTGTGGTCAGTCCTGAGAACGGTCTATGTTAATGTCTGCCCACTCAATTCAGTATGTATATTTTGAAGTATCCAGATCATCTTTTTTGTGAGGACGGTTTATCAATTATGGTTACACTCCAATATCTGTATGCATTGCAGGGTTTATCGCACCCACCAGGATTTCCAATCCCATGGATGTTCGGTCCATATGATTTGTCACAACCTTTGGACTGTCCTGCTTGTGGGAGTAGGCGGGGCCCCTGCATGCCACCCGTAGTTGGACGATCAAGCTTCTGTTTAGTACTTCAACATAGTGATTTCCTGGTAAGGATTCACTCGTGTCACATCAAGTAAATCTTATTGATTTACTGTCTAGATCTTATTGACTTAATGTCATGTTTTCGTTCTTTTCCTGCAATTTTACGATGCAGGTTTTTCCATGTGACATTCATCACAGAATAAACCGTTTGGTTTTCTCTATGATGGCTATTTTTATAGGTTTCACTTCTTATGTCGTGTCAGCAATGAAGGCACTGTCCATCACTTATATTACTAGAAAAAATTGGATCAGCCTGTTGTCTAAGTACAAGCTGAATCCCTATGATGAACTGCAGTTTGGTTTAACAAAAACGCCACAATTAGTCCTTCTCGCATTTAAAAGAAATGAAGAAAAAAAACTGGATCACGGGCACGAAGCCTAGTCAAGTTAGAAAGCTGATCATAGCAGACCAGACACGATCGCCGCTGTCTCGCACATCGGTACCACCTTTAGCAATGGATCGAGCACCGACAGTTGCTCTAGCACGGACAGCGGCAGCAACTCAGTCTGATCCAAGTGAGGATTGGGCACCGTCCGCGTCAGTGGATCAAGCTGATCTACTAGAGGACCGGGCATCGACACCGGCACCTGCTCCGACACCAGCACCAGCTCTACAAGGAGCACCATCTCTGGCAGCAGCAGCGGCTTCGGCACCTGCACCAACACTTGCACTTGCATCTGCTCCAGCCCGTGCAGCGGCAACCGAACGAGCAGTTGCACCGGCAACAGACTGGGCTATAGTTCGCACTTCATATACCAAAGTCCTTACAAAAACCGGCATGTCCACCTTCTTGGTAAGCTTTGGCCGCCCAAGTGTTTTTTTCTTTTTTCTTTCCATGTTGTTTCGCATGATTCACTGTGTTGATCTAACTGTTTGGGTATGTCTTCTTGTTTGCAAACAGAGAATTCCTAGAGCAACGAGGGAGTCATTCAACAATCCGGGCGACAGTGGCCAAGTTTCTCTTACCATGCGCAGCCTTGGTGTGAATGAACCTGCTCAATATACCGTAAGTACAAAGGATGGTCGCATGATGATTGATGCTAAAGGATGGTCAAGGTTCAAATCTAAATCATATCTTACGGCAGGGGATGATCTCAAAATCGAACTTTCTCGGCAAGGAGAGCTGGTCCAAATCAACTTTGAAATTCTTCAGTAGCAACACGCAACTGCCGAACTGATCTATCCTATGAGAGATTTTGATGTAATAATCTAGCATGGTGAAACAAGTGTCGTGTTGATACGTCCATTTTGCGTCATGCTTTTATATCGATATTTATTGCATTATGGGCTATTATTACACATTATGTCACAATACTTATGCCTATTCTCTCTTATTTTTACAAGGTTTACATAAAGAGGAGAATGCCGCCAGCTGGGATTCTGGGCTGGAAAAGGAGCAAATATTAGAGACCTATTCTGCACAGCTCAAAAAGTCCTAAAACTTCACGGAAGTCATTTTTAGAATATATAAAAAATACTGAGTGCAAGAAGTTCCAGAGGGGGCCCACACCCTGGCCACGAGGGTGGGGGCGCGCCCAGGGAGAATGCCGCCAGCTGGGATTCTGGGCTGGAAAAGGAGCAAATATTAGAGACCTATTCTACACAGCTCAAAAAGTCCTGAAACTTCACGGAAGTCATTTTTAGAATATATAAAAAATACTGAGCGCAAGAAGTTCCAGAGGGGGCCCACACCCTGGCCACGAGGGTGGGGGCGCGCCCTACCCCCCTGGGCGCGCCCCCTGCCTCGTGGCCCCCCTGGTGGCCCTCCGATGCCCATCTTCTGCTATATGGAGTCTTTCGATGAGAAAAAAAACATAAACAAGCTTTCGGGACGAGACTCCGCTGCCACGAGGCGGAACCTTGGCGGAACCTATCGAGGGCTCCGACGGAGCTGTTTTGCCAGGGAAACTTCCCCCGGGAGGGGGAAATCATCGCCATCGTCATCACCAATGCTCCTCTCATCGGGAGGGGGCCAATCTCCATCAACATCTTCACCAGCACCATCTCCTCTCAAACCCTAGTTCATCTCTTGTATCCAATTCTTGTCTCTAAGTCTGGGATTGGTACCTGTAGGTTGCTAGTAGTGTTGATTACTCCTTGTAGTTGATGCTAGTTGGTTTATTTGGTGGAAGATCATCTATTCAGATCCTATATGCATATTAATACCCGTCTGATTATGAACATGAATATGCTTTGTGAGTAGTTACGTTTGTTCCTAAGGACATGGGAGAAGTCTTGCTATTAGTAGTTGAGGGAGTCCTGGATTAGGGGGTGTCCGGATGGCCGGACTATACCTTCGGCCAGACTCCTGGACTATGAAGATACAAGATTGAAGACTTCGTCCCATGTCCGGAAGGGACTTTCCTTGGCATGGAAGGCAAGCTTGGCGATACGGATATGTAGATCTCCTACGATTGTAACTGACTCTGTGTAACCCTAGCCCTCTCCCGTGTCTATATAAACCGGAGAGTTTTAGTCCGTAGGATGAACAACAATCATACCATAGGCTAGCTTTTAGGGTTTAGCCTCTCTGATCTCATGGTAGATCTACTCTTGTACTACCCATATCATCAATATTAATCAAATAGGACGTAGGGTTTTACCTCCATCAAGAGGGCCCGAACCTGGGTAAAACAATGTGTCCCCTGCCTCCTGTTACCATCCGACCTAGACGCACAGTTCGGGACCCCCTACCCGAGATCCGCCGGTTTTGGCACCGACACTGGTGCTTTCATTGAGAGTTCCTCTGTGTCGTCACTTTTAGGCCCGATGGCTTCTCCGATCATCAACAGCGATGCGATACAGGGTGAGACTTTTCTCCCCGGGCAGATCTTCGTATTCGGCGGCTTTGCACGGCGGGCCAATTCGCTTGGTCATCTGGAGCAGATCAAAAGCTACGCCCCTGGCCATCAGGTCAGATTTGGAAGTTTGAACTACACGGCCGACATCCGCGGAGACTTGATCTTCGACGGATTCGAGCCACAGCCGAGCGCGCCGCACTGTCACGATGGGCATGATTTAGCTCTGCCACCGAACAGTGCCCTGGAGGCCGCACCCGTGTCCGCTTTGACCCCTAGCTTGGAGCCGATTACACCAACCGAGGATGGGTGGTTAGACACCGCCTCGGGGGCTGCAATCTCTATGGCGATCGAGCCGAACACCAGCCCTATTCTCTGCGAAGCCCGTGACTCCAAGGAGCAGGACTCCTCTCCGGACTCCGAGCCCTCTGCGCCCCGACCGATCGAACCCGATTGGGCACCGATCATGGAGTTCACCGCCGCGGACATCTTTCGGCACTCGCCCTTTGGCGATATTCTGAATTCACTAAAGTCTCTCTCTTTGTATAGAGAGCCCTGGCCGAACTATGGTCGGCAAGGTTGGGATGCAGATGATGAAGAAATTCAAAGCCCACCCACCACCCACTTTGTAGCCACTGTTGGTGATTTAACCGACATGCTCGACTTCGACTTCGAAGACATCGACGGTATGGACGCCGATGCAGGAGACGATCAAGAACCAGCGCCTATAGGGCACTGGAAAGCCACCTCGTCGTATGATATATACATGGTGGACACCCCAAAAGAAGGCAATGGCGATGGAACAGCGGAGGATGACCCCTCCAAGAAGCAGCCTAAGCGCCGGCGTCAGCGGCGCCGATCTAAATCCAGCCAAAACAAAAACGGTGATTCCGGCACGGGGGATAATAACACCCCGGACAGTGCCGAAGACAACCACCTCCAGCAAGATTCAGCACAGGAGGATATAGAAGCCAGCCCTCATGAGAGAGCGGCAGACAGAGAGGTCGAGGACGATAATTATATGCCTCCCTCCGAAGACGAGGCAAGCCTCGACGACGACGAATTTGTCGTGCTGGAGGATCCCGTCGAACAAGAGCATTTCAAACGCAGGCTTATGGCCATGGCGAGCAGCCTCAAGAAAAAACAGCAACAACTTAGAGCTGATCAAGATTTGCTAGCCGACAGATGGACTGAAGTCCTTGCGGGCAAAAAGTATGAACTCGAACGCCCCTCCAAGAGCTACCCAAAGCGCAGGTTGCTACCCCAATTAGAGGAGGAAGCACCTAAACCTACATCACCAGTGCATGATGCGGCCGACCGGCCACCCCGTGGCCGCGACAGAGAGGCCTCTCGGCCCTCCACTCAAGCCGCACCCCGGCGCCGCTCAAAAACTACCAAGGCATGGGAAAATGCGCCGGACCTGCGAGATATATTAGAGGATAAGGCAAGGCAAACAAGATCGATCTACGGATCACGTGGGCGCCCCACGGCACGAGACGGTACTCGTCACGCCGGATACAGTAAATCCGGCCGGGCCAAACACAGTAGACAAAGCTCGTTTGAGCTGCATCATGATGTAGCCCAATACAGAGGCGCCGCACACCCACTATGCTTCACAGATGAAGTAATGGATCATCAAATCCCCGAGGGTTTCAAACCCATGAACATCGAATCATACGATGGCACACCAGATCATGCGGTATGGATCGAGGACTATCTCCTTCATATCCACATGGCCCGCGGTGATGACCTACACGCCATCAAATACCTCCCACTCAAGTTAAAGGACCAGCTCGACATTCACTCAACAGCTTGCCAGTAGAATCAATTAGTTGTTGGGAGGACCTAGAAGCCGCATTCCTCGACAATTTCCAGGGCACTTATGTGCGACCACCAGACGCCGATGACCTAAGCCACATAATTCAGCAGCCAGAGGAAACGGCCAGACAATTCTGGACACGGTTCCTAACCAAGAAAAATCAAATCGTCGACTGTCCGGACGCAGAGGCCCTAGTAGCCTTCAAGCATAACATCCGCGACGAGTGGCTTGCACAGCACCTAGGACAGGAAAAGCTGAAATCTATGGCAGCCCTCACGGCACATATGACCCGCTTTTGCGCGGGAGAAGACAGCTGGCTAGCTCGGAGCAATAACATGACCAAGAGCCCTCGTAATTCGGATACCAAGGACAACAGTGGTAGGTCGCGTCGCAACAAGAAAAAGCGCCACATTAACAATGACAATACTGAGGATACAGCAGTTAATGCCGGATTCAAAGGCTCTAGACCTAGTTAGCGGAAAAAGCCATTCAAAAGAAACACTCCGGGCCCGTCCAGTTTGGACCGAATACTCGACCGCTCATGCCAGATACATGGCACCCCCGAAAAACCATCCAATCACACCAACAGGGATTGTTGGGTGTTCAAGCAGGCAGGCAAGTTAAATGTCGAAAGCAGAGACAAGGGGCTGCATAGTGATGACGAGTAGGAGCCCCGGCCGCCGAACAACAGCGGACAAAAAGGTTTTCCCCCACAAGTGCGAACGGTGAACATGATATACGCAACCCACGTCCCCAAGAGGGAGCGGAAGCGTGTGCTAAGGGACGTATACGCGATGGAGCCAGTCGCCCCAAAGTTCAACCCATGGTCTTCCTGCCCGATCACTTTTGATCGAAGGGACCACCCCACTAGCATCCGTTATGGCGGATTCGCCGCATTGGTTCTAGACCCAATTATTGACGGATTTCACCTCACTAGAGTCCTTATGGACAGCGGCAGCAGCCTGAACCTGCTTTATCAGGATACAATGTGGAAAATGGGCATCGATCCCTCGAGGATTAAACCCACCAGAACGACCTTTAAAGGCATCATACCAGGTGTAGAAGCCAACTGTACAGGCTCAGTTACACTTGAAGTGATCTTCGGATCTCCAGATAATTTCTGAAGCGAGGAGTTAATCTTCGACATAGTCCCGTTCCGTAGTGGCTATCACGCACTGCTCGGGCGAACCGCATTTGCCAAGTTCAATGCGGTGCCACACTACGCATACCTCAAGCTCAAGATGCCAGGCCCTCGAGGCGTCATCACGGTCAATGGAAACACCGAACGCTCTCTCCGAACGGAGGAGCATACGGCGGCTATCGCAGCGGAAGTACAAAGCAGCCTCTCAAGGCAATTCTCCAGTCCGGCCATTAAACGTCCGGACACCGTCGAGCACGCCCGGAGTAACCTACAACAAGACCGCCTGGCACGTTCCGAGCAAGCATAGCAATGCGGCCTGAGCCCCATCCCTCGCGAACTTGCGAAACCAGTGTTGCGCGTACATAACTACGCTCTAGAAATACCATGGGCACAGGGGGAGGGGCACCATCACAGCACGCCCGAAACGCGACTTAAACTGCACTAGGGGCTGCCGATTTCTTAATTTTCTCTTATTTTCAGGACTCCATTCTTTGGAAGGCTTGTCCGGCAGTACAATTGACGCACAAACGATACAACCAGGGAAGCAGAAAGCTACGCCGCACTACGGAACTCTAAGGTGGTCTCTACAACGAGCAGTATACCTGTTTCGCATAACATTCCGCAGCTCGCCTCTGGAAAGGACATATTTGATAGTCCCATCTTTTTCTTATCGCAATATTTGTATCGTTCTTCTTTGATCGCAGATTTTTTAAATAAACAATGCATAACTTCTGTCTATTATTGCATTACCTCTTTTTTACGAATATATGTTCATTAATGACATGTTGCACCCATACACTTTGGTACGGCCAATATGCCAGGGGCTTAAGTACCCCACAACATGGTGTGAGAAGTCCGAACACTTTCACAAGTGCGGCACCCCGAACTTATAGCATTATATGCATCGGCTCCGAATCATGTCTTGGGTCAAATGTTGGGTTTGCCCGGCTCCTATGTTTTGGTACCTTATGTTCCATTATATCGGCTAAAGTAGCACTAGGAGAACTACTGCGATTGTGCCCCAGTTGAGCTGGGCTAAGCACCTCAGTAGAGAAAGCTAAAACTGACCGTCATGATGAGGCGAGAGCTGGTCGCTGTTCGAGAGGTTTTCGAGTCCCTAAAGACTTATGCCGCTTAGAGCGAGGAGTCGGCTTTGTCCGGCCTAGGCGTGGATAGCGCCCCAAACTCGGTCTTCCGAACACTAGGGGCTTCGCCGAAATTTAAAATTATAGAATTCTATGGCTAAGTGAGAGTGTTCAAACATTATAGTCTTGCCTTGTTCGTTGTCTTGAGCGCCTCCCTCGAAGGACCCAAGAATGGGAAAAAGAGTGCTCATGTTTATCCCGAACACCCCAGCACTCGTGGCATGGGGGCAGAAGTCGACGACTCGCCATCTCTCAAATTTGATAAATGGCCGCACAGATGGTAATATTTTAAATTCAAAAGCGTTGCTTAGCGCATATGAACAAGTTTTCAGCGTACAGGATCACAAATGCGAGTTTACTCAAAAATTACATCTTTGGAGCATTCATCCGCTATAAGGCGGGCACCCTTCAGGATGCCCTCATAATACTCTTCCGGGACGCGATGCTCCTTGCCCGGCGGCGGCCCGTCCTTCACCAGCTTCTCCGCATCCATCTTGCCCTAGTGCACTTTAGCACGGGTAAGCGCCCTACGGGCACCTTCGATGCAGACGGAGCGCTTGATTACTTCAAGCCGTGGACAGGCATCCACCAGCCGCCTCACCAGCCCGAAGTAGCTCCCAGGCAGAGCGTCTCCAGGCCACAGCCGAACTATGAGGCCCTTTATGGCCTATTCGGCAACCTTGTGGAGCTCGACCATCTGCTTCAGTTGGTCGCTCAAAGGCACCAGGTGTTCGGCCTCAGCATACTGAGCCTAGAACACCTTCTCCGTCGAGCTCCCCTCCTCGGCTCGGTAGTAGGCGGCGGCATCAGACGCACTGCGGGGCAAATCTACGAATGCTCCTGGAGTGCTCCGGACTCGGGTAAGTAACAAGTAATTCGCTTTCACGTGCTTGCTTTGCATAATGAATGCCTTACCCGCTGCTATCTTCTTCATCGCATCAATTTCTTTGAGGGCTTTCTGGGCTTCGGCCTGGGCAGACTTCGCGCTTTTGAGGGCTGCTGCAAGCTCAGACACTTGCGTCTTTGAGTCAAGCTCCAAACTCTCATGTTTTTTCACGAGAGCCTGAAGCTCTTTCTGCACCTCCTCCACCCGCGCCTCCTGCTTCTCTCTCTCCGTGCGCTCCGCGGCCGCCCTGTTTTCGGCCTCGGACAGCGCTTGCTTAAGGGTTGCCACCTCGGCCATGGCCCCTATAATAGCACATTGATCCTGTCATTTTTTGCAACCACATCTTCTCTTTATAATTGCGCAAGGTATTACTTACCTTCCTTATCCTCGAGTTGCCTCTTGGCATGGCCGAGCTTGTTCTCGGACCGTGTGAGGTTCTGCTTCAGCGTATCCACCTCCGTAGTCAGTGCGGCGAAGGCCAGCAGCGAAGCCTGCATACGCATATTGACTTGATTATGTTAGACTCCTGCGATTATTAGATCCTCTATTCGGCTTTTCTTTCCGAACGCCGAATAGAGCATCAGGGGCTACTGTCTATGCGATAATATTTTTACATATTCTTTACTTACCTCAAAGCCTGTTACAAGGCTGGCACAGGCTTCAGTCAGTCCGCTCTTGGCGGACCGACCTTCTGGATCACCACACTCATAATAGTGCGGTGCTCCTCGTCGATGGAGGCGCCGTTAAGCGTCTCCAGCAAATTGTCCGGTGCCTTCGGTTGGACGGAAGTCATCGGCTCGGTAGGCTTGCTCCTCTTGGAAGTAGACTGCCTACCGGAGTCCGGAACCGTTGAAGGTTCCGGCGCGGTGTCCGGCTCAAGGCCGGACTTGGAGCCCTTGGGGGTTCTATCCCCTTTACGCCTGGAGTCCGGGAGGTTGCCTTGCGGCGCCTCCAGGACCACCTCCTCCTGGCTTGGAACCTGTTGGGACGCCACCTCGGCGTTATCCGTAGGGTGGGGGGAGGAAGCCGTCGGAAGTGAATTTAGATCCAACGAATCCAGGGAATCGCTCGACGACACGTCGAGCCGGCCTTTGGGTAGACTGCATAAACATGTTCGACATAAGGAAAAGATGTGCAATGGAAGAATACTATGAATCACTCTGGTATCCGAACACCTATGATCTCGCCAAGGGCTTGGCCCCGTGCGGCCACTCCTCTTCGCCGTCGTCGGCGTTGGTGGAGTAGTCCGGAGGAGGGGTCTTCCCTCTCTTGGACCCTTCGGCCTCCCTGGTTGGGGAGGCCTTCCTTTTCTTCCCTCCCCTCGCTGGGAGGGGAGAGGTCTCTTCTTCCTCCTCCTCGTCTTCATGGGAGGAGCGCGCCTTGGAGTCGTCGGATGGTGAATCCAACACCTCCTGGCGCCGGGCACTCTTTCGAGTCCCCATGGCCTTCTTCTTGGCCTTCTTCTCCGGCACCACGTAAGGTGCCGGAACCAGCAGCTTCGCCAAGCGAGCGTCCGCTGGGCCTTCGGGCAAAGGAGCCGGACAGTTGATCTGTCCGGACATCTCCTGCCAATCCTGTCAAAGGTAAGGGAACTTAGATCCCGCATGGAGTCAAACTATGAAAAACTAATACCCTGTAAAAGGTGAAAACAGCTTACCGCACGAGCGTGACGCTGCGTGCTGAATCCGCGATCCTCGGTAGCGGATGCGGGGGCCTCGGCGCCCTTGAAAAGCACCTTCCAGGCATCTTCGTACATCGTGTCGAAGAGCCTGCTCAGAGTTCAGTGTCGCGCCGGGTCGAACTCCCACAGGTTGAAAGCCCGTTGTTGACATGGGAGGATCCGACGGATGAGCATAACCTGGACTACGTTGACAAGTTTGAGATTCTTGTCCACCAGGGTTTGGACGCATGTTTGGAGTCCGGTCAGCTCTCCTTTTTTACCGCACGACAGGCCCGTCTCTTTCCAGGAGGCGAGCCGCGTAGGGGGTCTAGATCGGAACTCGGGGGTTGTGTCAGGACCCCGACTCAATGCCACATAGGTCTAGCATGTAACACCTCATATCACTTTGCGGCCTCACGCACGGTATTCCCACGGGTGTCGCCTTACCTTTGCCCGGGACCGTTTGCGCCTTTTGGCACACGTATATGACAGTGTCGCTAGCACCCATATGATAAGGAGCCCGGGCTGACATGGCTAGTCGTAAATCCCAAGTGGCACAGACTTACAGGGACAGGCATCCATGACCCAACATCGAACGTGTCGGTCATCAGCGAGTGAATCCAGGCTGTAGCACTGGGCTAGCAGGACTCCGGTGAACCGGGCTGTAGCGGGCTAACAGGACTCTGGTATTCATCGCGTGACATTTCCCCGAAGGGACAGACACAGGAACGAAGAAGGACACATGCCGGCCAGCCTAAGTGTCCCGGAGCAGTAGCAAGCTACCATGGCTGGTGGAAACACTAGGAGACATTTCCCGGTAAGAGAGGCTACCAAGGATAAACAACTAGGTTGTCAGATCCCACACATACCAAGCATTTCAATAACATACACACAATATGCTCGATATGTGCAAATACAACATGGCATCACAACATGACTCTACAACTCAAGTATTTTAATCAATAGGCTCCGAGGAGCAAGATATTACAAACAGGGGTCTCACGACCCAACATTCAGAGCATACAAGTCAAAGCACAAGCGGAAGCTATCATGTCTGAGTACAGACATCTAGAAATGAAAAAGGCTGAGAAGCCTGACTATCTACCAGATCCTGTCGGGGCACAAGATCGTAGCTGAGGTAACAAGCTAAACGTCGAAGTCCACGCGAAACTACTAGTGAGACTGAAGTCTCTCTGCAAAAACATAAAATAGGCAAACATGAGTACAAATGTACCCAGCAAGACTTACATCAGAACTATCTACATATGCATCATTATCAACAAAGGGATGGTGGGGTTTAACTGCAGCAAGCCAGCTTTGACTCGGTGGCTATCCTAAACTACGACTGCAAGCGACTCTTTTGAGGTGGCGCACACGAGTCCACATATTCACCAACCAATACACCACTATGGAACCGCTCCCGTCTCCCTACGAGAACGCCATCCATAGCACTCACGCTTATCTTGCGTATTTTAGAGTATCCACTTTCACTTGTCTATGAACTGATATAAGCAATCCAGAAGTCCTTTTCCGTGGACACGGCTATTCGAATAGATGATGTTAACCCTGCAGGGGTGTACTTCTTCATACATGTTTCCACCACTTAGCGTCTGCACACGACATGTGCTCGGCAGACTTCAAGCGAAAGCCGACGTGGGTGTAGACCACGACCTACCTAAACACTCAAGTCTCTAGTCCAGGTTTATCGCCTATTCGGGTTCCATCCATGAGGAGATCCGGGCGGAGTTTCGCTCACAGCCCCAAACGATGTGAACAGGGTTCCCGAGATACCAAACGGGCATCTGGTACACCGTGCCACGTACCTACCGCATCACAGCCCACCCCTACGGTCAGCGCTGTCCACGGCCTCCAGTAAGCTACAAACACCAGAAACTACTTGCAACTCCTGGACAGAGGACTAGGGTGAATAAGAAGTCGAGCGGGGTCATATTTCAGGGCCCAATGCATGGTAGTAGCTGAATCATGGATCACAAACACAGAACTCAGTTCCTAAGGACGGCTTCAATGAGACAACCCACCATGTACTCCTACATGGCCTCTCACCGACACCTTTTACCAAATCGTGTTCACACACTTAGCTCACACATAGTAGGACATGTTCACACACCTCTGATTCATCCTCGATGAATCAGACCTGACTCAACTCTAAGCAGTAGCAGGCATGACAAACAAGCATGAATGAGTAGGCACATCAGGGCTCAAACAACTCCTACTCATGCTAGTGGGTTTCATCTATTTACTGTGACAATGACAGGTCATGCAAAGGATAAAGGGGTTCAGCTACCGCAGCAAGTAACAGATGAATCGGTGTTGTCCTAATGCAGTAAAAGAGAGCAGGAGCGAGAGAGTAGGATTGTATCGGAATGAACAAGGGGGTTTTGCTTGCCTGGCACTTCTGAAGATAACATTGAGTCTTCATCAGTGTCAACGATCACATCATCGGTATCACGTCTATCGAGAGGGGACAAATACCGGCAACACAGAAGGGAACACAATCAATGCAATGCACAATATGATGCATGATCATGACATGGCAAAATGAATGTGTTTTGGGCTAATGCAACTAGCAACAGATTAAATGAAGTTGGTTTGAATACAAGATTCAAATTCAAACTCCATATGTGATTATTCAAATGCCATTTAATTGATTTGTGCTAAACAGCAGCTATAAGTTGTTCTAACATGCATGAAAGTGGTACAGATGGATTCCTTGAATTTTTCTGATAATTTTTCATATATAAATTATTTAATTTGGAGTTACGGTTAATTTTCTATGATTTATTGAAGTTTAGGGCATTTTCTGAATATAAATAAATCCAGAAAGCATTACTGCGTCATACTGACGTCATGATGACGTCAGCAGGTCAACGGGCTGGTCCAGGTCAATCCTGACCTGTGGGTCCCATCCGTCAGTGACTAACCTAACTAATCTAATTTAGTTAGTGGCCTGGGGCCCATTGTCAGTGTCTATTAAACTAACTAATATTTAGTTAACACTAATCCTAGCCTAATTAACAGGCCGGCCCCACATGTCATGGACACAGGGGGGGTCCCGCCGTGGTCAAAGTGGGTCAAACCCACCGGCGGCTTGACGCGGCGAGGCCAGCCGCGGTGGCGAGCCTCGGGTTTTGCCCACAGGGCTCGGTTTGGCGCGCGGAGCACAGCTTCGGGATGCGGACGCTCGTCCGCATCCAACTGTGGTGGTGGCGCGGCCGGGAAGTGGCCGGAGTGGTGCCGGCGACGAGCTCGGCGGCGGCCGAAGCTAGGGTGCAAGTGGGGATGGGGCTGCGGTGCGCAAACAAGCGCGGCGAAGTGCCACGGAGGCTCTACGTGATGCGGGGAGCGCGTTGGGCGCATGCCCGGGACCAAATGGTCACCGGAGCATCACCGGCGACGAGTGCGGCGGCGGCAAAGGTTCGGCCATGGTGGAGACGACAGCTAGAGGGCGAGCGCGACTAAGCGGGGAGGGGGAAATGACGGAGGAGCTCACGGGGGTTGCGACGGTGGCCTCGGGGAGCTCGGGGAGGCGTCGGAGGCGGCGAATCGACGGCGGCGGTCCTCGGTGGCCGAGGAGGGGAAAAGCGTTGGGACGGTGCTTCGGGGCTTCTCCGGTCGCGTGAGTCGATGGGGAGGTCGAGGGAGGCACTGCGGAGCTCAGGAGCATGTCGGGGAGGAGAGGGGGTGGCGGTGGCCGCGAGGGCAACGAGGGTCAGCGACGGTGGCGCTCGGCCGGTTGTGTGCGAGAGGGACGGGGAAGGGGAGAGGCGATGGGAGAGGTCGAGGGAGTTCCAGGGAGAGTGAGGGAGAGGCCAAGGGTGTCGTGGCGTCTCCAGGCGCATCGAGGAGGGAGGCAACCAGGCAGGAGGTGGCGCACGGCGGCGCGCACGGCCGACAGGCAGCTGCCTGCCTGCTCTGGCGGGAGGAAGCAGGTGGCTGGCACGGGCCAGCACAGTGCTGGGCCGGCCAGCGGGCTGCCAGGTAAGGTCAGGTAGGTTATGCTCTGTTTTATTTTTTTTAATTCTTTTGCCACTGTTTTGAATTAAAAATAATAATTCAAGCAATGCCAAAGCTCCTGTGAATATTTTATATTGCTAGATGGACTTTTCCAAAAGCTTATAAAATATTTCCGGGGGTATTTGAAACTATATTCTAATTATATGAATATAATTCAAATTCAAATAGTTAATGAATTAAATCCAAAGTCCCAAAAATAATTCCTTAAAAATGTTCAATATTTTGGTTGGGACCAGAACCCTTACCAAAAATTATCAAACATTTAAGAAGAGCATTTTGGAGCAATGAATGAGATTTCTAGGGTTTTTGCCCCTCTTTTATTTAAGTTTTTGAGGCTTCCAAAATTCCTCAGTTCAAGTTTCGAAAATATAGACATGATGCACACAAGAAGCTAGCCTAGAGCACTACCAGCAGCTAGGGATGTGACAACTCACCCCCACTAAACAAGAATCTCGTCTCGAGATTCAAGCGTGGGGTAGGATGAAGGGGGAACGCAAACTAGTACAATCTTCATGATCCAGGTTGCACTTCAAATGAACGTTGATTTGAACACCATCTTTGTCTTGTCGTCTTGCTCTGAGAACTCCAGCTAATCATGACAAGAAGAGGAAAGGAAAACTCTGGAAGGATCGGTCTTCTCGAAAGTCGAACAACTCAGGATTAACTCACGGAATGAGACATAGCAACATCTCTCGAGCTGAGAGGCGAAGCACACATCCATAGGAATGGAGTGAAGCAGATGACGAAGGTTCACTAGGTAGACCACAATTTCATGCTTAAGAAGGTGGTAATCGATTGTCAACGTAGCGAGGAGTTGAGTTGCCATGATACCATAACGATACACCTTAGGGAAGGTGACTCGTAGAGATATCCCCTTAAGTGGCAAAAAGAATTACTTTTGATTCAGAGATCATTGAAACTCTTTAAACCAGCCTAAGGCAATTCTCGAGCGATCATTTGGAGGGGGTCGGTAGAATGGCATACTCGGACTTGGATGATGTGGATTACCTTGTTGAAGACAACGTAATGGATGAATTTGCTTACCACCGGAAATGGAAGAGGCCCATGGTAGAATGGCACATTGGTGGTGCAAGCTGGGAACAAAATGCAAATGCTGGGAATGATTCTGGTAACTGGGGAAGAACCCAACAATAAAGAGTGAATCCACTGTTGAGAAGTTATAGCATAACCGAGGAAGTTGAGAGCAAACCTAGCTAGTGCCGATGGTAACACCTAACGCTTGTGCGTGCTCTCAAGAACTTGAGAATTTCCATAATCATCAAGGTTTTACCAATATCCGTGCCAAGGATTCTGGCAACACAACTTACTACCATGATGAATACCGGTGGAAGATGCCGATGCAAAGGAAGATAACACCTTCTTAGATTTCACCTTGGCAAGGCCAAGGAAACAAAATCTGGATGATCGACCGAGAGACATTTAGCACTCCGCTTCTAATGTTCTCCTTGATGTGCTAGCGTAACCCATTCATAGATATGGTTTGATATCTAGAACATCAAGTAAAAGGTCGGACTTCGGGATCTCAAAATCCATAGGGGCAACTAGGGAGTAAATCCTACGAAATCCCTATGGGGAGGTGGCCAACTTCCTCAATCAAGATATTATAATAACAGGTCTTCCGGCTGGGTGTGTTGGCCACGACATCCACTTTACCGGTTTTCGAGGGACCGATATTATAGTTCTTGGGAAATGTTCCAAACCATCATATCTGCCTGAGATTCAGATCTGGTTGGTGTCAGGATATTCCAGACTCATCGAGTCTAGGAAGAAAAATGAAAGTTTGCAACACAATTCGACGAGACAATGCTGCGAGATTCTCGGGGAATGAACTACGATAGTAAGGTCCAAAACATGAGCTGGTTCTGCTACAAACATGTGAACACGCTGTCCCAGACAAACATGACCACGTGGTAGTCTTATAATAAAACACTACCGAGTTCAGGTGGGGAACCATCATTAATGACATCGAAGTCTCCACGCGTGGAAGTCAAAAGAGTTCACCTTGGACAGACTCCTTTATCTTTGAACAACTCAATCAGTGGCTTGATGTGCTCGGAACACATATGGAATGAAGGTTGCAAGTCTCCAGACCACAGAATACTTCGCACGTATGCATGACTGACTTGGGATGATTCCAGAGGAAGCAAAACTAACTTTCTCAAATCCACGGCGGCAACTTTCACCAAATGCACGTGTATAAGAGGAAGTCACTCCTTTCATCAAACAAATACTTCATGAGTTAGCATGAAGAAATGCTTTCAAAAGTTTCCAACACTAGCTTAATGTTCAACAAAATCATGGAGGAGATAAGGATGTTGTCAATGGGCTCAACAACAATTCTTCCGGGTTTCCCTTTAAAAGGAATTCCATAGTTAAGAGAACAAGTGTTAGCATTGGTCAGACCCAAAAGATATAATGGTGTATGCTCAAGGGATCAACCACGAGTAAGACAACATTACGAATATCGTTGGTTCTGGTCTGATTGGATGATAGCCCATACTCAAATTATAGATGGGGTAAGACAATAGGTCCAACAACTGATCACAAGGACCAATTAATGAAGATATCATCTTTCTTCAACACACACACATACACAGAAAGATATCCCTTAACATGAACTAAGTCAGACAAGCTTTTATCTTCCAACTCTCCAAGTTGTTGTCTAGCTTAACCAACTAGCTCCGGGATATCCATCACAGATTCTTGGAGAAAGGGTGGTTCACAAGAACCCGACTTGATCACGAGCTCAACATAGCAGTCAGGTGACAACCTGGTAATACTTCCGAGAAGATATTCGGAAAATCACGAACCACCGGTATGTTACTAAGCTTGAGAACAATCACGCTTTTGAGGGCAAGACGATATGATCAAATGAGTGAGGACTTGACAAGATCCTAACTCATCAATCGAAGGGTGCACCGAAATAAGGACTAGGTAGCACGATCAGTCTTAGAAGGATGATTCAAAAACCAACATACTAAGAATGAAATTATTATCCTTTAACTACCAAGCAACGAGGTTGCTGGGAGTATGGATTTCACACATCACAATTCATTTGTCGGTATTCCGGTTGCATCAACACGAGGGCCGAGGAATGACTAATGATGGTGAGAAGTATCACTGTACCAAGAGTTCATAGGATGGTGTGCAATTCCTATAACAATCTCGATATAGAATAAGGTAATACTCCAAGGTAGAACAGAACCAAAAGCTGGATTGGCATTTGATCTGCGGAACACAACTACTTTGACCCAATCCTAAATATGGATGAGGTACTGGAGTTTGTTTCTCCTATTCGTTCTGAAATAGAATGGCTTGGCAGACCACAAGGGTAATAGGCATCGACGAACGAATGCACGCATACTCTTGACTATCAATTGGTAGACGAAGGTCAGTAGACAACTAAAAAGGGACAACTCAAAGGAACATATAACTTTCTGAGTTGTGGATGCATAGATTAGTATGTCGAGCGAGATCAACATTTCTTCCAGATAACCCATGCAGAGAGGTAGGACTGGCAGAGTCACGATTATGAATGGAGATCTCCTCAAGAGTACTCTAATTGTGATATTTTGATCCAATAAACATCTGCCATGAATGGTTCATGGTAATTGGAAGAAGGATGTACCACGAACCTCGAGAACTATCGCAAAGGTTACTAATATCCTGAAGGAACTAGCAAACACTATCAACATGAGGTAAGTAGAGTGAATCTCGGGTTCAAAACCCAGGAGTAGAATACCTATTACTAAGTAGCATCACGGGATGCTTTCGAGAATGATGGCCAGAATCATCACACTGGGAACACAAATCATGGCTAAATTACTAGATGATCCCCTAAGACACCTAGGGTCATAATAATATCTCCAACATATATGTCAAGGCAATAAAGTACCTCAACTCACTAATTTGTGTGATTAATCTGACCAAAGGCACATCGGAAACAGAAGGAAGGGATTTGCAAATGCATCGGACTATTTAGAAACCTGGGATGACTCCGATAGCATAACGGCTGTAAATGCTCAAAGGATTGGAGACATGCTACAAAATGGTGGCATAGCCACTCAGAAGCACAATATCAAGGTTTCGAGATCAACAATTAACATACGGAAGCAGTAAAAACTGAACAGAGGCTTAAGTCCAAAAATCTTATAAGTCTACGGATTAGTAACACGTGATCCTAATAGAAAGAAGAGATAGCCTAGTTCTTAATCCCCGTAGGAAAGATAAGATGACTCAGATCAGAAGGGCATGAGGTAAAGGAGTAAAAAGAGCCTTACGTTCCATCCCACAATCAATTCCCTTATATAACTAAAGAATTTCTAGACTCAACTTCGATCAGTTTGGCTTGGTAATCCTACAGGCAGTCAAGCTCTGATACCAACGCTGTCAGGACCCCGACTCAATGCCACATAGGTCTAGCATGTAACACCTCATATCACTTTGCGGCCTCACGCACGGTATTCCCACGGGTGTCGCCTTACCTTTGCCCGGGACCGTTTGCGCCTTTTGGCACACGTATATCACAGTGTCGCTAGCACCCATATGATAAGGAGCCCGGGCTGACATGGCTAGTCGTAAATCCAAAGTGGCACAGACTTACAGGGACAGGCATCCATGACCCAACATCGAACGTGTCGGTCATCAGCGAGTGAATCCAGGCTGTAGCACTGGGCTAGCAGGACTCCGGTGAACCGGGCTGTAGCGGGCTAACAGGACTCTGGTATTCATCGCGTGACATTTCCCCGAAGGGACAGACACAGGAACGAAGAAGGACACATGCCGGCCAGCCTAAGTGTCCCGGAGCAGTAGCAAGCTACCATGGCTCGGTGGAAACACTAGGAGACATTTCCCGGTAAGAGAGGCTACCAAGGATAAACAACTAGGTTGTCAGATCCCACACATACCAAGCATTTCAATAACATACACACAATATGCTCGATATGTGCAAATACAACATGGCATCACAACATGACTCTACAACTCAAGTATTTTAATCAATAGGCTCCGAGGAGCAAGATATTACAAACAGGGGTCTCACGACCCAACATTCAGAGCATACAAGTCAAAGCACAAGCGGAAGCTATCATGTCTGAGTACAGACATCTAGAAACGAAAAAGGCTGAGAAGCCTGACTATCTACCAGATCCTGTCGGGGCACAAGATCGTAGCTGAGGTAACAAGCTAAACGTCGAAGTCCACGCGAAACTACTAGTGAGACTGGAGTCTCTCTGCAAAAACATAAAATAGGCAAACGTGAGTACAAATGTACCCAGCAAGACTTACATCAGAACTATCTACATATGCATCATTATCAACAAAGGGATGGTGGGGTTTAACTGCAGCAAGCCAGCTTTGACTCGGTGGCTATCCTAAACTACGACTGCAAGCGACTCTTTTGAGGTGGCGCACACGAGTCCACATATTCACCAACCAATACACCACTATGGAACCGCTCCCGTCTCCCTACGAGAACGCCATCCATAGCACTCACGCTTATCTTGCGTATTTTAGAGTATCCACTTTCACTTGTCTATGAACTGATATAAGCAATCCAGAAGTCCTTTTCCGCGGACACGGCTATTCGAATAGATGATGTTAACCCTGCAGGGGTGTACTTCTTCATACATGTTTCCACCACTTAGCGTCTGCACACGACATGTGCTCGGCAGACTTCAAGCGAAAGCCGACGTGGGTGTAGACCACGACCTACCTAAACACTCAAGTCTCTAGTCCAGGTTTATCGCCTATTCGGGTTCCATCCATGAGGAGATCCGGCCGGAGTTTCGCTCACAGCCCCAAATGATGTGAACAGGGTTCCCGAGATACCAAACAGGCATCCGGTACACCGTGCCACATACCTACCGCGTCACAGCCCACCCCTACGGTCAGCGCTGTCCACGGCCTCCAGTAAGCTACAAACACCAGAAACTACTTGCAACTCCTGGACAGAGGACTAGGGTGAATAAGAAGTCGAGCGGGGTCATATTTCAGGGCCCAATGCATGGTAGTAGCTGAATCATGGATCACAAACACAGAACTCAGTTCCTAAGGACGACTTCAATGAGACAACCCACCATGTACTCCTACATGGCCTCTCACCGACACCTTTTACCAAATCGTGTTCACACACTTAGCTCACACATAGTAGGACATGTTCACACACCTCTGATTCATCCTCGATGAATCAGACCTGACTCAACTCTAAGCAGTAGCAGGCATGACAAACAAGCATGAATGAGTAGGCACATCAGGGCTCAAACAACTCCTACTCATGCTAATGGGTTTCATCTATTTACTGTGGCAATGACAGGTCATGCAAAGGATAAAGGGGTTCAGCTACCACAGCAAGTAACAGATGAATCGGTGTTGTCCTAATGCAGTAAAAGAGAGCAGGAGCGAGAGAGTAGGATTGTATCGGAATGAACAAGGGGGTTTTGCTTGCCTGGCACTTCTGAAGATAACATTGAGTGTTCATCAGTGTCAACGATCACATCATCGGTATCACGTCTATCGAGAGGGGACAAATACCGGCAACACAGAAGGGAACACAATCAATGCAATGCACAATATGATGCATGATCATGACATGGCAAAATGAATGTGTTTTGGGCTAATGCAACTAGCAACAGATTAAATGAAGTTGGTTTGAATACAAGATTCAAATTCAAACTCCATATGTGATTATTCAAATGCCATTTAATTGATTTGTGCTAAACAGCAGCTATAAGTTGTTCTAACATGCATGAAAGTGGTACAGATGGATTCCTTGAATTTTTCTGATAATTTTTCATATATAAATTATTTAATTTGGAGTTACGGTTAATTTTCTATGATTTATTGAAGTTTAGGGCATTTTCTGAATATAAATAAATCCAGAAAGCATTACTGCGTCATACTGACGTCATGATGACGTCAGCAGGTCAACGGGCTGGTCCAGGTCAATCCTGACCTGTGGGTCCCATCCGTCAGTGACTAACCTAACTAATCTAATTTAGTTAGTGGCCTGGGGCCCATTGTCAGTGTCTATTAAACTAACTAATATTTAGTTAACACTAATCCTAGCCTAATTAACAGGCCGGCCCCACATGTCATGGACACAGGGGGGTCCCGCCGTGGTCAAAGTGGGTCAAACCCACCGGCGGCTTGACGCCGGCGAGGCCAGCCGCGGTGGTGAGCCTCGGGTTTTGCCCACAGGGCTCGGTTTGGCGCGCGGAGCACAGCTTCGGGATGCGGACGCTCGTCCGCATCCAACTGTGGTGGTGGCGCGGCCGGGAAGTGGCCGGAGTGGTGCCGGCGACGAGCTCGGCGGCGGCTGAAGCTCGGGTGCAAGTGGGGATGGGGCTGCGGTGCGCAAACAAGCGCGGCGAAGTGCCACGGAGGCTCTACGCGATGCGGGGAGCGCGTTGGGCGCATGCCCGGGACCAAATGGTCACCGGAGCATCACCGGCGACGAGTGCGGCGACGGCGAAGGTTCGGCCATGGTGGAGACGACAGCTAGAGGGCGAGCGCGACTAAGCGGGGAGGGGGAAACGACGAAGGAGCTCACGGGGGTTGCGACGGTGGCCTCGGGGAGCTCGGGGAGGCGTCGGAGGCGGCGAATCGACGGCGGCGGTCCTCGGTGGCCGAGGAGGGGAAAAGCGTCGGGACGGCGCTTCGGGGCTTCTCCGGTCGCGTGAGTCGACGGGGAGGTCGAGGGAGGCACTGCGGAGCTCAGGAGCACGTCGGGGAGGAGAGGGGGTGGCGGTGGCCGCGAGGGCAACGAGGGTCAGCGACGGTGGCGCTCGGCCAGTTGTGTGCGAGAGGGACGGGGAAGGGGAGAGGCGATGGGAGAGGTCGAGGGAGTTCCAGGGAGAGTGAGGGAGAGGCCAGGGGTGTCGTGGCGTCTCCAGGCGCATCGAGGAGGGAGGCAACCAGGCAGGAGGTGGCGCACGGCGGCGCGCGCGGCCGACAGGCAGCTGCCTGCCTGCTCTGGCGGGAGGAAGCAGGTGGCTGGCACGGGCCAGCACAGTGCTGGGCCGGCCAGCGGGCTGCCAGGTAAGGTCAGGTAGGTTATGCTCTGTTTTATTTTTTTTAATTCTTTTGCCACTGTTTTGAATTAAAAATAATAATTCAAGCAATGCCAAAGCTCCTCTGAATATTTTATATTGCTAGATGGACTTTTCCAAAAGCTTATAAAATATTTCCGGGGGTATTTGAAACTATATTCTAATTATATGAATATAATTCAAATTCAAATAGTTAATGAATTAAATCCAAAGTCCCAAAAATAATTCCTTAAAAATGTTCAATATTTTGGTTGGGACCAGAACCCTTACCAAAAATTATCAAACATTTAAGAAGAGCATTTTGGAGCAATGAATGAGATTTCTAGGGTTTTTGCCCCTCTTTTATTTAAGTTTTTGAGGCTTCCAAAATTCCTCAGTTCAAGTTTCGAAAATATAGACATGATGCACACAAGAAGCTAGCCTAGAGCACTACCAGCAGCTAGGGATGTGACAGGCTGTGACCCATTCAGGGACCGCGCAGCTCGGTGATGTAAAACCACCCCGACTGCCACCCCTTTAGGGACTCCACGAAGGAGCCCTCGAACCATAGGACGTTGGGCATCTTGCCCACCATGGCGCCTCCGCACTCCGCTTGGGTGCCGCGCACCACCTTCAGCTTGACATTGAAAGTCTTGAGCCATAGGCCGAAATGGGGGCAGATGCGGAAGAAAGCCTCGCACACAACGATAAACGCCGAGATGTTGAGGACAAAATTCGGGGCCAGATCATGGAAATCCAGGCCATAGTTAAACATGAGCACCCGGACAAATGGGTGGAGAGGGAAGCCCATTCCGCGGAGGAAATGGGGGAGGAACACCACCCTCTCATGGGGCCTAGGGGTGGGGATGAGCTGCCCCTCTTCGGGAAGCCGGTGCGCAATGTCGTTAGATAAGTATCCAGCCTTCCTCAGTCTTTTGATGTGTCCCTCCGTGACGAAGGAGACCATCCACTTGCCTCCCGCTCCAGACATGGCTGGAGAAGGTTGAGGTGGGGTGTGCGGACTTGGGCGCTGGAGCTCGAGTGCGCGGAAATGGATAGGCAAAGGAGGAAGAAGGCGTGGATGAAAAGGTGGATCCTTATCCCCTTATATGGGCGGATGCGACTATGCGCCCCCACCAGCCTGGTAAAACTCGCTTATCTCCCAAGCGCCATAGTCAATGGCGCGGTTGGGTTACCCATGCCCGTATTGATGAGAATCCTGGAATAATGGGACACGATCTCTGCTTTAACAAGACGTGCCAAGGAATCCGCCTCGCTAAACACGTTGAGGTAGAACAATAAAACGATTCGAATAATGACTTGGCCGTGGTGTGATGTCATGCTACGGAATACGTCGGCAGATTAGATTTGTGTAAATATTATTCTCTCTATGGCAATATGTGGAAACTTATTTTGCAGAGCCGGACACTACCTTTGTGTTCAAAATCTTCTATGAAGTACTTGGAGGAGGAACCCGCCTTGCAATGTCGAAGACAATCTGCGCGTCGGACTCGTCGTCATCGAAGCCTGGTTCAGGGGCTACTGAGGGAGTCTTGGATTAGGGGTGTCCGGATGGCCGGACTATACCTTCGGCCGGACTCCTGGACTATGAAGATACAAGATTGAAGACATCGTCCCGTGTCCGGAAGGGACTTTCCTTGGCGTGGAAGGCAAGGTTGGCGAAACGGATATGTAGATCTCCTACCATTGTAACCGACTCTGTGTAACCCTAGCCCTCTCCGGTGTCTATATAAACCGGAGAGTTTTAGTCCGTAGGACGAACAACAATCATACCATAGGCTAGCTTTTAGGGTTTAGCCTCTCTGATCTCGTGGTAGATCTACTCTTGTACTACCCATATCATCAATATTAATCAAGCAGGGCGTAGGGTTTTACCTCCATCAAGAGGGCCTGAACCTGGGTAAAACATCGTGTCCCCTGCCTCCTGTTACCATCCGACCTAGACGCACAGTTCGGGACCCCCTACCCGAGATCCGCCGGTTTTGACACCGACAATAGTCATGTGAATTTGGTATTCGTTCGATATTTTGATGAGATGTATGTTGTCTCTCCTCTAGTGGTGTTATGTGAACGTTGACTACATTACACTTCACCATTATTTGGGCCTAGAGGAAGGCATTGGGAAGTAATAAGTAGATGATGGGTTGCTAGAGTGACAGAAGCTTAAACCCGAGTTTATGCGTTGCTTCGTAAGGGGCTGATTTGGATCCATATGTTTCATGCCATGGTTAGGTTTACCTTAATACTTCTGTTGTAGTTGCGGATGCTTGCAATAGAGGTTAATCATAAGTGAGATGCTTGTCCAAGTAAGGACAGTACCCAAGCACCGGTCCACCCACATACCAAATTATCAAAGTACCGAACGCGAATCATATGAACGTGATGAAAACTAGCTTGACGATAATCCCCATGTGTCCTCAGGAGCGCTTTCTTCTATATTAGAGATTGTCCAGGCTTGTACTTTGCTTGAAAAAGGATTGGGCCACCTTGCTGCACTTTATTTACTTTTGTTACTTGTTGCCCGTTACAAATTATCTTATCACAAAACTATCTATTACCTATAATTTCAGTGCTCGCAGAGAATACCTTGCTGAAAACCGCTTATCATTTCCTTCTGCTCCTCGTTGGGTTCGACACTCTTACTTATCAAAAGGACTACGATAGATCCCCTATACTTGTGGGTCATCAAGACTCTTTTCTGGTGCTGTTGCCAGGGACTGAAGTGCCTTTGGTAGGTGGAATTTGGTAAGGAAAATTTATATAGTGTGCTGAAATTTACTGTCACTAGTTACTATGGAAAGTAATCCTCTGAGGGGCTTGTTCGGGGTATCTTCACCCCGACCAGTAGAGCATAGAGTTTCTCCTCAACCTACTCAACCTACTGAACCTACTGAAAATGAAAATGTCTACTTTGAAATTCCTTCGGGTATGATAGAAAAACTGCTAGCTATTCCTTTTGCGGGAGATGGAACATTACATCCTGATGAGCACCTAATATATGTGGATGAAGTTTGTGGATTATTTAAGCTTGCATGTATGCCCAATGATGTTATCAAGAATAAGTTCTTCCCTTTATCTTTGGAGGGAGATGCATTGACATGGTATAGGCTATGTGATGATATGGGATCATGGAACTACAAACGATTGAAATTGGAATTTCCTCAGAAGTTTTATCCTATGCATCTTGTTCATCGTGATCGTAATTATATATATAATTTTTGGTCTCGCGAAGGAGAAAACATCACTCAAGCTTGGGGGAGGCTTAATTCAATGTTATATTCATGCCCCAATCATGAGCTCTCAAGAGAAATGATTATTCAAAATTTTTATGCTCGGCTTTCTGATAACAACCGCACCATGCTCGATACTTCTTGTGCTGGCTCTTTTATGATGAAGACTGTTGAATTCAAATGGGATTTATTGGAAAGAATTAAACACAACTCCGAAGATTGGGACCTCGACAATGGTAAGGAGTTAGGTATGACACCTAGTTTTGATTGTGTTAAAACTTTTATGGATACAGATATTTTTCGTAAATTTAGCACTAAATATGGACTTGACTCTGAGATAGTAGCTTCTTTCTGTGAATCTTTTGCTTCTTATGTTGATCTCCCCAAGGAGAAGTGGTTTAAATATCATCCTCCCATAGAAGTAAAAGTAGCTGCACCTATTAAAGTTGAAGAAAAGACTGTCACTTATAATGATCCTATTATTCCTACTGCTTATGTTGAGAAACCACCTTTTCCTGTTAGGATAAAAGATCATGCTAAAGCTTCAACTTTGGTTCGTAAAAGCAATATTAGAACCTATAGACCTCCTGAGCTGAAGGAAATATGCCCTAGAGGCAATAATAAAGTTATTATTTATTTCCTTATATCATGATAAATGTTTATTATTCATGCTAGAATTGTATTAACCGGAAACATAATACATGTGTGAATACATAGACAAATAGAGTGTCACTAGTATGCCTCTACTTGACTAGCTCGTTGATCAAAGATGGTTATGTTTCCTAACCATAGACATGAGTTGTCATTTGATTAACGGGATCACATCATTAGGAGAATGATGTGATTGGCTTGACCCATTCCGTTAGCATAGCACTTGATCATTTAGTTTGTTGCTATTGCTTTCTTCATGACTTATACATGTTCCTATGACTATGAGATTATGCAACTCCTGTTTACCGGAGGAACACTTTGCGTGCTACCAAACGTCACAACGTAACTGGGTGATTATAAAGGTGCTCTACAGGTGTCTCCGAAGGTACTTGTTGGGTTGGCGTATTTCGAGATTAAGATTTGTCACTCCGATTGTCGGAGAGGTATCTCTGGGCCCTCTCGGTAATGCACATCACTTAAGCCTTGCAAGCATTGCAACTAATGAGTTAGTTGCAGGATGATGTATTACGGAACGAGTAAAGAGACTTGCCGGTAACGAGATTGAACTAGGTATTGAGATACCGACGATCGAATCTCGGGCAAGTAACATACCGATGACAAAGGGAACAACGTATGTTGTTATGCGGTCTGACCGATAAAGATCTTCATAGAATATGTGGGAGCCAATATGAGCATCTAGGTTCCGCTATTGGTTTTTGACCGGAGACGTGTCTCGGTCATGTCTACATTGTTCTCGAACCCGTAGGGTCCGCACGCTTAAGGTTTCGATGACAGTTATATTATGAGTTTATGAGTTTTGATGTACCGAAGGAGTTTGGAGTCCCGGATGAGATCGGAGACATGACGAGGAGTCTCAAAATGGTCGAGACGTAAAGATCGATATATTGGATGACTATATTCGGACATCGGAAAGGTTCCGAGTGATTCGGATATTTTTCGGAGTACGGAGAGTTACGGGAATTCGCCGGGGAGTATATGGGCCTTATTGGGCCATATGGGAATAGAGGAGAGAGGCCAAAAGGAAGGAGGCGCGCCCCCCTCTGGTCCGAATTGGACAACGGGTGCAGCCCACTTTTCCTTGTTCCTCTCCCCCTCTTTCCTTCTCTCCTACTCCAACAAGGGAAGGAGGAGTCCTACTCCCGGTGGGAGTAGGACCCCCCCCTTGGCGCGCCCTCCTCCTAGGTCGACCGCCTCCCTCCCTTGCTCCTTTATATATGGGGGCAGGGGGCACCCCATAGACACAACAGTTGATCATTGATCTCTTAGCCGTGTGCGGTGCCCCCCTCCACCATAGTCCTCAATAATATTGTAGTGGTGCTTAGGCGAAGCCCTGCGACAGTAGAACATCAAGATCGTTACCACGCCGTCGTGCTGACGGAACTCTTCCCTGACATTCTGTTGGATCGGAGTCCAGGGATCGTCATCGAGCTGAACATGTGCTAGAAATCGGAGGTGCCGTAGTTTCGGTGCTTGATTGGTCGGGCCGTGAAGACGTACGACTACATCAACCGCGTTGTGCTAATGCTTCCGCTTTCGGTCTACGAGGGTACATGGACAACACTCTCCCCTCTCGTTGCTATGCATCACCATGATCTTGCGTGTGCGTAGGATTTTTTTTTGAAATTCCTACGTTCCCCAACACTGGCATCCGAGCCTGGTTTTATGCGTTGATGTTACATGCACGAGTAGAACACAAGTGAGTTGTGGACGATATAAGTCATACTGCTTACCAGCATGTCACACTTTGGTTCGGTGGTATTGTTGGATGAAGCGGCCCGGACCGACAATTACGCGTATGCTTACGCGGGACTGGTTCTACCGACGTGCTTTGCACACAGGTGGCTGGCAGGTGTCAGTTTCTCCAACTTTAGTTGAACCAAGTGTGGCTACGCTCGGTCCTTGAGAAGGTTAAAACAGCACTAACTTGACAAACTACCATTGTGGTTTTGATGCGTAGGTAAGAACGGTTCTTGCTCAGCCCGTAGCAGCCACGTAAAACTTGCAACAACAAAGTAGAGGACGTCTAACTTGTTTTTGCAGGGCATGTTGTGATGTGATATGGTCAAGACGTGATGAGATATAAGTTGTTTTATAAGATGATCATGTTTTGTTGAAGTTATCGGCAACTGGCAGAAGCCTTATGGTTGTCTCTTTATTGCATAAGATGCAAGCGCCAATAAATGCTTTACTTTATCGCTATGCGATAGCAATAGTTGCAAGAGCAATAGTTGGCGAGACAACCATGTGACGACCCATTGATATAGATCAAGGTGATGGAGATCATGGTGTCATGCCGATGACGGTGGAAATCATGACGATGCTTTGGAGATGGAGATCAAAGGCACAAGATGATGATGGCCATATCATGTCACATATTTTGATTGCATGTGATGTTTATCTTTTATACATCTTATTTTGCTTAGTTTGGCGGTAGCATTATAAGATGATCTCTCACTAAATTTCAAGATAAAAGTGTTCTCCCTGAGTATGCACCGTTGCCAAAGTTCGTCGTGCCCAGACACCACGTGATGATCGGGTGTGATAAGCTCTACGTCCATCTACAATGGGTGCAAGCCAGTTTTGCACACGCAGAATACTCAGGTTAAACTTGACGAGCCTAGCATATGAAGATATGGCCTCGGAACACTGAGACCGAAAGGTCGAGCATGAATCATATAGTAGATATGATCAACATAGTGATGTTCACCATTGAAAACTACTCCATTTCACGTGATGATCGGTTATGGTTTAGTTGATATGGATCACGTGATCACTTAGATGATTAGAGGGATGTCTATCTAAGTGGGAGTTCTTAAGTAATATGATTAATTGAACTTAAATTTATCATGAACTTAGTCCTGGTAGTATTAGCATATCTATGTTGTAGATCAATAGCTCGCGTTTAGCTCCCCTGTTTTATTTTTGATATGTTCCTAGAGAAAACTAAGTTGAAAGATGTTAGTAGCAATGATGCGGATTGGATCAGTGATCTGAGGTTTATCCTCATTGCTGCACAGAAGAATTATGTCCTTGATGCACCGCTAGGTGACAAACCTATTGCAGGAGCAGATGCAGATGTTATGAACGTTTGGCTAGCTCAATATGATGACTACTTGATAGTTCAGTGCACCATGCTTAAACGGCTTAGAATCGGGACTTCAAAGATGTTTTGTACGTCATGGACCATATGAGATGTTCCAGGAGTTGAAGTTAATATTTCAAGCAAATACCCGAGTTGAGAGATATGAAGTCTCCAACAAGTTCTATAGCTAAAATATGGAGGAGAATAGCTCAATCAGTGAGCATGTGCTCAGATTGTCTGGGTACTACAATCTCTTGAATCAAGTGGGAGTTAATCTTCCAGATAAAATAGTGATTGACAGAATTCTCTAGTCACCATCACCAAGTTAGTAGAACTTCGTGATGAACTATAATATGCAAGGGATAACGGAAACGATTCCCAAGCTCTTCGTGATGCTGAAATCGACGAAGGTGGAAATCAAGAAAAGCATCAAGTGTTGATGGTAAACAAAACCACTAGTTTCAAGTAAAGGGTCAAAGGGAAGAAAGGGGAACTTCAAGAAGAATGGCAAACAAGTTGCTGATCAAGTGAAAAAAACCCAAGTCTAGACCTAAGCCTGAAACTGAGTGCTTCTACTGCAAAGGGACTGGTCATTGGAAGCGGAACTACCCCAAGTAATTGGCAGATAAGAAGGATGGCAAAGTGAACATAGGTATATTTGATATACATGTTATTGATGTGTACTTTACTAGTGTTTATAGCAACTCTTCAGTATTTTATACTAGTTCAGTTGCTAAGAATAGTAACTCGAAGCTGGAGTTGCAGAATGAACATAGACTAGTTAAGGGTGAAGTGACGATGTGTATTGGAAATGGTTCCAAGATTGATATGATCATCATCGCACACTCCCTATACTTTCGGGATTAGTGTTAAACCTAAAATAAATGTTATTTAGTGTTTGCGTTGAGCATGAATATGATTGGATCATGTTTATTGCAATACGGTTATTCATGTAAGTTAGAGAATAATTGTTGTTCTGTTTACATGAATAAAACCTTCTATGGTCATACACCCAATAAAAATGGTTTGTTGGATCTCGATCGTGGTAATACACATTTTCATAATATTGAAGCCAAAAGATGCAAAGTTAATAATGATAGTGCAACTTATTTGTGGCACTGCCGTTTAGGTCATATCGGTGTAAAGCGCATGAAGAAAATCCATGCTGATGAGCTTTTGGAATCACTTGATTATGAATCAGTTGATGCTTGCGAACCATGCCTCATGGGCAAGATGACTAAGACTCCGTTCTCCGGAACATTGGAGCGAGCAACAGATTTGTTGGAAATCATACATACTGATGTATGTGGTCCGATGATTATTGAGGCTCACGGCAGGTATCATTATTTTTTGATCTTCACAGATGATTTGAGCAGATATGAGTATATCTACTTGATGAAACACAAGTCTAAAACATTTGAAAAGTTCAAAGAATTTCAGAGTGAAGTGGAGAATCATCGTAAGAAAAATAAAAGTTTCTACGATATGATCGCAGAAGTAAAATATTTGAGTTACGAGTTTGGCCTTCAGTTAAAACAATGTGAAATAGTTTCACTACTCACGCCACCTGGAACACCACAGTGTAATGGTGTGTCCGAACGCGTAACCGTACTTAATTAGATATGGTGTGATCTATGATGTCTCTTACCGATTTACCACTATCGTTTTAGGGTTATATATTAGAGATAGCTACATTCACGTTAAATAGGGCACCATCTAAATCCATTGAGATGACACCGTATGAACTATGGTTTGGCAAGAAACCTAAGCTGTCGTTTCTTAAAGTTTGAGGTTGCAATGCTTATGTGAAAAAGTTTCAACCTGATAAGCTCAAACCCAAATCGGAGAAGTGCATCTTCATAGGATACCCAAAAGAAAAATGTTGGGTACACCTTCTATCACAGATCCGAAGGCAAGATATTCATTGCTGAGAATGGATCCTTTCTAGAGAAGGAGTTTCTCTCGAAATAAGTGAGTGGGAGAAAAGTAGAACTTGATGAGGTAACTGTACCTGCTCCCTTATTGGAAAGTAGTTCATCACAGAAATCTGTTCCTGTGACTACTACACCAATTAGTGAGGAAGCTAATGATGATGATCATGTAACTTCAGATCAAGTTACTACCGAACCTCGTATGTAAACCAGAGTGAGATCTGCACCAGAGTGGTATGGTAATCCTGTTCTGGAGGTCATGTTACTTGACCATGATGAGCCTACGAACTATGAGGAAGCGATGATGAGCCCAGATTCCGCGAAATGGCTTGAGGCCATGAAATCTGAGATGAGATCCATGTATGAGAACAAAGTATGGACTTTGATTGACTTGCCCAAAGATCGGCGAGCCATTGAGATTAAATGGATCTTCAAGAGGAATACAGACGCTGATAGTAGTGTTACTAACTACAAAGCTAGAATTGTCGCAAAAGGTTTTCGACAAGTTCAAGGTATTGACTACGATGAGAGTTTCTCACTCGTATCTATGCTTAAGTCTGTCCGAATCATGTTAGCAATTGCCACATTTTATGAAATCTGGCAAATGGATAAACAAAACTACATTCCTTAATGGATTTATTAAAGAAGAGTTGTATATGATGCAACAAGAAAGTTTTGTCAATCCTAAAGGTGCTAACAAAATATGCAAGCGCCAACAATCCATCTATGGACTGGTGCAAGCATCTTGGAGTTGGAATATACGCTTTGATAGGTTGA
Source organism: Triticum aestivum (assembly GCF_018294505.1). NCBI lineage: Eukaryota > Viridiplantae > Streptophyta > Magnoliopsida > Poales > Poaceae > Triticum > Triticum aestivum. The sequence continues at coordinate 525,052,583 of NC_057797.1, forward strand.
TCAAAGCATATAGTTTTATACAGACTTGCAGCGAAGCCTGTATTTACAAGAAAGTGAGTGGGAGCACTACAAAATTTTTGATAAGTATATGTAAATGACATATTGTTGATCAGAAATAATGTAGAATTATTCTGCAAAGCATAAAGGAGTGTTTGAAAGGAGTTTTTCAAAGAAAGACCTCGGTGAAGCTGCTTACATATTGAGCATCAAGATCTATAGAGATAGATCAAGACGCTTGATAAGTTTTTTCAATGAGTACATACCTTGACAAGATTTTGAAGTAGTTCAAAATGGAACAGTCAAAGAAAGAGTTCTTGCCTGTGTTACAAGGTGTGAAATTGAGTAAGAATCAAAGCCCGACCACAGCAGAAGATAGAAAGAGAATGAAAGTCATTCCGTATGCCTCAGCCATAGGTTGTATAAAGTATGCCATGCTGTGTACCAGATCTATTGTATACCCTACACCTTTTTTGGCAAGGGAGTACAATAGTGATATAGGAGTAGATCACTAGACAGCGGTCAAAATTATCCTTAGTGGAATAAGGATATGTTTCTCGGTTATGGAGGTGATAAAAGAGTTCGTCGTAAAGGGTTACATCGATGCAAGCTTTTTACATCGATCTAGATGACTCTAAGTCTCAATCTGGATACATTTTGAAAGTGGGACCAATTAGCTAGAGTAGCTCCGTGCAGAGCATTGTTGACATAGAAATTTGCAGAATACTTGCGGATCTGAATGTGGCAGAACCGTTGACTAAACTTCTCTCACAAGCAAAACATGATCACACCTTAGTACTCTTTGGGTGTTAATCACATAGAGATGTGAACTAGATTATTGACTCTAGTAAACCCTTTTGGTGTTGGTCACATGTCCATGTGAACTATGGGTGTTAATCACATGGTAATGTGAACTATTGGTATTAAATCACATGGCGATGTGAACTAGATTATTGACTCTAGTCCAAGTGGGAGACTGAAGGAAATATGCCCTAGATGCAATAATAAAGTTATTATTTATTTCCTTATATCATGATAAATGTTTATTATTCATGCTAGAATTGTATTAACCGGAAAATTAATACGTGAATACATAGACAAACAGAGTGTCACTAGTATGCCTCTACTTGACTAGCTCGTTGATCAAAGATGGTTATGCTTCCTAACCATATACATGAGTTGTCATTTGATTAATGGGATCACATCATTAGGAGAATGATGTGATTGACTTGACCCATTCTGTTAGCTTAGCACTTGATCGTTTAGTTTGTTGCTATTGCTTTCTTCATGACTTATACATGTTCCTATGACTATGAGATTATGCAAATCCCGTTTACCGTAGGAACACTTTGTGTGCCACCAAACGTCACAATGTAACTGGGTGATTATAAAGGTGCTCTACAGGTGTCTCCGAAGGTACTTGTTGGGTTGGCGTATTTCGAGATTAGGATTTGTCACTCCGATTGTCGGAGAGGTATCTCTGGGCCCACTCGGTAATGCACATCACTATAAGCCCTGCAAACATTGCAACTAATGAGTTAGTTGCGGGATGATGCATTACGGAACGAGTAAAGAGACTTGCCGGTAACAAGATTGAATTAGGTATTGAGATACCGACGATCGAATCTCGGGCAAGTAACATACCGATGACAAAGGGAACAACGTATCTTGTTATGCGGTTTGACCGATAAAGATCTTCGTAGAATATGTAGGAGCCAATATGAGCATCCAGGTTCCTCTATTGGTTATTGACCGGAGACGTGTCTCGGTCATGTCTACATAGTTCTCGAACCCGTAGGGTCCGCACGCTTAAAGTTCAATGATAGTTATATTATGAGTTTATGTGTTTTGATGTACCGAAGGAGTTCGGAGTCCCGGATGAGATTGGGGACATGACGAGGAGTCTCGAAATGGTCGAGACGTAAAGATCGATATACTGGACGACTATACTCGAACATCGGAAAGGTCCCGAGTGATTCGGGTATTTTTGGGAGTACCGGGGAGTTACGGGAATTCATATTGGGCCTTAATGGGCAAAACGGGAAAGGAGAGAAAGGCCTCAAAGGGTGGCCGCACCCCTCCCCATGGGCTAGTCCGAATTAGACTAGGGAGGGGGGCGCCCCCTTCCTTCCTTCTCCTTTTCCCTTCCCTTTCCTTCCCTCCTACTCCTACTACTTGGAAGGGCTCCTAGTTCTACTAGGAAAGGGGAATCCTACTCCGGGTGGGAGTAGAACTCCCCTAGGGCGTGCCATAGAGAGGGCCGGCCCTCCCCCTCTTCCACTCCTTTATATACGGGGGCAGGGGGCACCCCAAAGACACAACAATTAATTGTTTGATCTTTTAGCCATGTGTGGTGCCCCCCTCCACCATAGTCCACCTCGATATTGCTGTAGCGGTGCTTAGGCGAAGCCCTGCGTCAGTAGAACATCAACATCGTCACCACGCCGTCGTGCTGAAGAAACTCTCCCTCAACACTCGGCTGGATCGGAATTCGAGGGACGTCATTGGGCTGAACGTGTGCTGAACTCGGAGGTGCCATGCGTTTGGTACTTGATCGGTCGGACCGTGAAGACGTACGGCTACATCAACCGCGTTGTGCTAACGCTTCGGCTTTCGGTCTACGAGGGTACGTAGACAACACTCTCCCCTCTCGTTGTTGTGCATCACCATGATCTTGCGTGTGCGTAGGATTTTTTTTGAAATTACTACGTTCCCCAACACACAGAACTAGCTCCAATTCATCAATGTAATGTAGGCATGTATTCCAAATATAGTCATATGTGTTTATGGAAAAGAACTTGTATGACATCTTTTGTCCTACCCTCCCATGGCAGCGGGGTCCTAATGGAAACTAAGGGATATTAAGGCCTCCTTTTAATAGAGTACCGGACCAAAGCATTAACACATAGTGAATACATGAACTCCTCAAACTACGGTCATCACCGGGAGTGATCCCGATTATTATCACTTCGGGGTTGCCGGATTATAACACATAGTAGGTGACTATAGACTTGCAAGATAGGATCAAGAACACTCATATATTGATGAAAACATAATAGGTTCAGATCTGAAATCATGGCACTCAGGCCCTAGTGACAAGCATTAAGCATAGCAAAGTCATAGCAACATCAATCTCAGAACATAGTGGATACTAGGGATCAAACCCTAACAAAACTAGCTCGATTACATGATAAATCTCATCCAACCCATCACTGTCCAGCAAGCCTACGATGGAATTACTCACGCACGGCGGTGAGCATCATGAAATTGGTGATGGAGGATGGTTGATGATGACGATGGCGATGGATTCCCCTCTTCGGAGCCCTGAACGGACTCCAGATCAGCCCTCCCGAGAGGTTTTAGGGCTTGGCGGCGGCTCCGTATCGTAAAACGTGATGAATCCTTCTCTCTAATTTTTCTCTCCCCGAAAGCAAATATATAGAGTTGGAGTTGAGGTTGGAGGAGCTCCAGGGGGCCCACGAGGTAGGGGGCGCGCCCAGGGGGGCAGGCGCGCCCCCCACCCTCGTGGCTAGGGTGTGGGCCCCCTGGTCTTCATCTTTTGCAAGGATTTTTTACTATTTCCAAATAGACGTTCCGTGAAGTTTCAGGTCATTCCGAGAACTTTTGTTTCTGCACATAAATAACACCATGGCAATTCTGCTGAAAACAGCGTCAGTCCGGGTTAGTACCATTCAAATCATGCAAGTTAGAGTCCAAAACAAGGGCAAAAGTGTTTGGAAAACTAGATACGATGGAGACGTATCAGCCCACGGCAGCCGCAAGGAAGTGCCTCCTTATTACGCGGAAAATAATTATTCCTCCACCTGATAGCAGGGACCCACCGGACGGGCCACTATATTTGGTGAAAAAAATGTTTCCCCCTGACTGCTGGGACCCATCGGACATGACACTATATTTCGTAAAAAAACGTTCCCCCCGCTGTCAGCTGGGACCCACCGGAAGTGCCTCCTTATTACGCACAAAAAATGAATACTCCCCCTGCTGGTTGGGACCCACTTTGGTGGGAGGCTTACTTGTGGGCCTACTAAGTTGACGGGGATGGAGTGCTTTGTCAACTTAGTCAATATGAACAATTCTAGCTCAGGTGACCGTACGATGTCCATCCAACGGTCGTAGTGCTTCTTCAACCTCTGGTCTTCCTGCTCCAGCCACCCAAAGTAGCGTCGGTCATGCCGCATGCTCCTGCCTCCCATGGCCAGTTGTGCTGTCGCGGAGGCCTCACCGCCCCCTACTATTCCCACCACTGGACAGGCCATCCCTCTACTCACCCACACCCCCTGTTATTCAACAGCCTCACACCACAGCGAACTAGTGAACCCTCGTACTCCTCTACACGTGGGCATCCACTACCGCGTCTTCCCCGGCTCCACGTCATCCCCTTCCTAGGCCTCGCCGTCGTCCACTGCCCTGGTGCTCTCGGCGCGGCGTGGTCAAGGAACGGCTTCCATCGACCTGGACTGTACGTGGAGAGGCTGACAGTTGGGTCCACGGCCGCAACAAGGAAGTGCCTCCTTATTATGCAAAAAATAATTATTCCTCCACCTGACAGCGGGAACCCACTGGACGGGCCACCTTATTTCGTGAAAAAAACATTTCCCCCTGACTGCTGGGACCCACCAGCTACATCTTCGCACGCAAGGAAGTGCGTCCGGGCAAAAAATGATTCGCCCCCTCACTGCTCGGACCCACCAGCTACATCTTCGCACACAAGGAAGTGCCTGACAGTCGGGACCCACCTGGTCGAAGCGCACGTAGCATTGTCATTCTGGTCGCGAACGTGTACGTACATACTGGTCGATGTAGAGGCGCGTCCGTGTCGTAGCAGAGGCACGCACGTAGCATGTACACATACGTACAACGGCCAGGGTGCAAGAAAGTAAATACGGCCACGTACGCACATACTGGCGGGGTCTCGAACGCCTACTCGCGCGTATGTACAACCAGGGCTCTTGTACATGGCTGGATCGGAACAGAGAAACAACGTCGTCGTTGTGTTCATGGGGAGCCAACCGGCTGGGTTGGATCGGAATACATCGTCGTGTTCATCGGGAGGGCTTGGACGGAACAGCCGATAGAAACGTGGTCTGGCATACCGCAGAACGGAGGAAACATCCTTGTGTTCGAACGGCCACGGTCAAAACGGGATCTTGTTCATCGGGAGGGGTCTGGCGTACCGCAAAATGGAGGAAATGGACCTCCTACGATCGAAACAGGGGTCCTGTTGATCGGGAGGGGTGTGGCGTACCGCAAAACGGAGGAAACGGACTTGTGTTGGAGTGCTACGATCGAAACGCGGGTCCTGTTCATTGGGAGGGGTGTGGCGTACCGCAAAACGGGACTCCACGGGATATTGTTCATCTCCACTGTCGACCCCCTCCAGCATCCACGGGCTACTGTTCATCCACCGTCGACCTCCTCCAGCCTCCACCTGCGACTGTTCATCCACGGTCTCCTATTCATCCAGCCTCCACCACGCGCTACTCCACCGTCTACTGTTCAACCAGCCCTCTCCACGGGCTCCTGTTCGACCACCCCTCCATGGGCTATTGTTCATCCAGCCCTCCACCATCTACTGTTCATCCTACCCTCCACGGGGTGGTCCTGTTCATCCAGCCCTCCATTGGGTCCTGTTCATCCAGCCCCAACCGGCTCGATAGATCGGGTTCCCGTTCATCCAGAGGCAACACCACGGGGTCCTGTTCATCCACCCCCACCGGGAACTGTTCATCCAAACCACCCAGCAACGCTCACTGTTCATCCAGAGGCAGCATTGATCGACTTCAGTTAGCAGCAGTAGCAAAGGAATTGCTCGATCGGGTTCAGTTAACAGCCATCGATCGATCACTCGGGTTCAGTAACGCGTAGCCTGCAGTGCAATCGCTCGGGTTCAGTTAGAGCCCAACGCCTCGCTCGGGTTCAGTTAGAGCCCAACGCCTCGCACCCACGTGCGTGCGTGTATGAGAGAAACGTGCATCGCTTGGCCCCGACCACCCACCGTAACCAGGACCACCCTATATTTTCCTCGCCCTCGCTTCTACCATAGTTTTTTCTGTCATGGACGGCACAAAGAATGTCATGCAGCTACGTCTCTGGCCCGCCCAGGACGAAAAGCCCATTTTCTGTTATGATTTTTTTTTCAAAGAAGTAGGACCCCACCACATCTATGATGATAACGTGTTTTGTCACAATTATTGTCATAGAAGTGTTATAAGTATGACAAAAAAAATTCGTTCGGCCCAAAATGTCACGGGTGTGTCTTTTTCTGTAGTGGGTCTCCATCGACGGCGCCGTCGCCAGCCACTTCATCCATGGCGTCTCTCCCCCATGTCGTTGCTTCCTCGGCGGCCACTTCGTGCTGCTGCTTTGCTCTGCTAATGCTGTCGATCGCGCTGCTCCTCCGCTCTTGCTCTTGTTCATGCTGCTGCTCTACTCTTGCTCTCGCTCGCGCTACTGCTGCTGCCGCACGACCTCCGGCAGATACAAGAGTTGCTGCTTTAGCACTCGCTCGTGGTTCTGCTACACGACTTGCTCTCTGCTAGTGCGTTCCCTGCTCAAGCGTCTGCTGATTTAGATCACTGCTTCTCCGCTACTAGTGCTCAAACGCCCTAAACATCAATTGCAATGGTCTTCTACTAGTTCAATCAGTTTCAACAGTAAAATTCAGTTTCGACTGTCAAGTTCAGTTTCTTTAGTTAAGTTCGGAGTAAATAGTATTTACAGCATCTGTCGGAGCGGCCATGGCGCGGCTGATGCATTTTACATCTAGCACTTTTTGGTGATGTGTTTTACATCATCTATTGCAGAAGATATTAGACTCCCACTTCAGATTAACGTTGTCTGTCTTGTCCTGCTTCAACCTCGATGCTGTACAGCTCACCGGAGCTACTCCAACGACAGAACTGTCCATCACAGCGGAGCAGTACCCTTGGCGCCATTTCCAGAGGCCTCAGATCTTCTTCCCCGCCTCCGACAGTCACACCAGCATCACCACCCTCCACGTCCAACCCAATGATGCCGAGGTCGACAAGGCTATGCCAAAGAGGTTGTACACTCGTTGCATCACTTTGTTACTGTGCATTCATGTTGATCCCTCAGGGTCCTTTGCTATGGAACTACTATGGTACTACTATTCGTGCATTTGGTTAGGAGTGGAGCAAAGCAAAATTGGAGGATTTTTTTTGTTTGGTGTCTCTTTCAAAGAAAAATGATAGGAATTTTAATATCCAGTTGGACGTCCTTTTCAAATTAATATGCATGAAGAACAGGACTAATTGCATTACTAGCATAATAAGATTCTTATTTTTTTCATTTTCATGTGGTTTGACTTTAATTTGACCATGTTTCTCCATTCATGTGTTCTTCCAATTCATGTGAACCAAACACCGAGGTTCACGGAAATCATATGTTTCTAAATGCTCTGTTTTGCACGTGCATTCCTATCCTATTCCAGTGTTTTTCCTATCCCTGCATTTATAGAATCCTCCAATTCTAAGGAGCACTTACAAATGTACTTCATTTTTAGATAGGCGTCAAAGAAAACTCTGTGTGTTATGTCCTGCTCCTGCCGTGCCGTCATCCACCCCACCTGAGGTGCACCCTCGACAGAAGTGTTTACTGCAGCAGAGATTCCCCCTGCAAACTTTCTTTTGCCGCCTCAGATCATCTTCCCCGTTGCCGGCAGGCACGCCAACTGCATTACCATCATCGACTGAGCAGATGAACCTGAGAACTACACAGTTTTGTACGAGAGGTCGCAGTCTTTCATGTTTTCTTATGTTATACATTGGTTATTATTACCTGCTACTTTGTCGTTCAAACTGGAGTTTTAAAATGCCCGTGGGTCTCATTTCGAGGTAGCAACGAATAGTATATATCTGTCTACTATCTTGTTCATCTGGGTCTTCTATGTGGTTCATGTTGGGTGGGCAACAAACAGTAGATGATCCATTGTCTATCTTTTTAAACTCAAGCTATAATCTACCTACTATCATTAGTTTTGGATCTATCCACTCATTTGCTACCATCAGTCTTGATTTCTGCATGCACCCCTTAGGCCTTACAAAATCTAACTATTTTTTTATTATGCATTTCAGTTATTGTACACAATCGTACAGAACATGTAGAGAAAAAGAGAAGACCATTGTGTGGGAATACAATGTCATGCAGACGCTGCTCCATGGTGGGCGAAGTGCCCCCCTCCCGTCATTCTAGATTGTATTCCAGATGAAGATAACTGTTCAGATGGGGATTCAGAAGGAGCCGACCACTCCTATGTACCACCTGAGGTGTTTGCTCTAACCTGGCATGCTAATGTTGGTCATATCATGCATATGGCGCCTCGCATTGCTTACATTATTCATCTTATATGTCATCAGCTTAGTTTAGATTTGCATTGTGTGAATGCCACCTGTTTGGTTTCTATATCATACTTCCGTCGTTCCTAAATATTTGTCTTTTTAGAGATTTCAACAAGTGACTACATACAGAGCAAAATGAGTGAATCTACACTCTAAAATATGTCTATATACGTCCGTATGTAGTAGTCCATTTGAAATCTCTAAAAAGACAAATATTTAGGAATGGAGGGAGTATATGGGAATTATGCAATGCCTTGTTTTTCAGCCACTTATCATATATGTGAATTATGCACCGCCATATAGGCAGGCATCATATATGTGAATTATCTCATGCCATCTTTTTTTCATTACGTATTCCATTTGTCGACAATCTGTGTATATTAAACTACTCTTCATGTGTATCAGCCATTTGAGGCGGTTATGGAAAAAATCAGGAGTGGAAACAAGGTCTTCAGAGCAGGCAATGGTACTTGTTGAAGCATATATCTCGATGGTTACAGGGAGCTCCTCAAAGGAGGATTCAGAGACAGATGACCAATCCTATATCCCATGTGAGGTGTATGCTCTAAGTTACAATGTTTATATTTCTCATATCATGCACATGGTGTCTTGCATTGCTTAGTTTAGACATCATATGCACAATATTGAATTCCATCTGCTTAGTTTAGAGATCATACATGCGAGTGCCAGCTGCTTAGTATATGAATCAATTATATCAATTATATCATGCCATCCTGTATACTTAGACTACATTTATGTGAATTATTTCATCCTAACCTATTTTAGAAAGACATCATATAGTTTTGTCATGTCATCATGTTTAGATACTCATCATATGTTTAATTATGCCATTATATCCTATTAAGTTATCCATCATATATCTGAAACTGTGTCATGCTATCCTGTTTAGTTAGGAATCATATATGTGAAATTGTGTCATGCTGTCCTATTTGCTTAGACAACATATATGTGAATAACCACATCTGTCTATCATACAATGTCTGTATGTTCAATTTCTTTTCTTGTTTATCAGCCATTTGAGTTGGAGGGGGTGATGGCAGTACCTAAGGGAGCAAAAACCCGTTCTTCACAAAAGACAGTGCTACCCGTTGATGCAGATAGAACCATGGTTGTACTGGCCCACAAACTTGCCCCACCACACATAATCGAGACTCTTCCAGATTACATGCTTAGACCGTTGGGCAGAGAACCAACTACAACCCATCTAACCCCAACCCCAGCGGATAGTAACCCATTTGTAGTTGACAAAGCACCATGTCCACCACAGAGTACCCCCACACGAGCAGTTTGTAAAGCAACTACAGTGCCCAAAGCATGAAGACCACCACAGCGAACCCAAACTCCATGTTTAAAGCATAAGAGCAACTATTCTTAGGTCAGATTCCGTAGCTATGGTCCATACACCTTTGCTATTGCATCGTTGTATTTACTCATACCAACTACTTTCGAATATGAAGGATCCAATTGAAACTCCAATGGCGCAACAGGTATGTTTTAAACCTATTTCTTTAACTGGATTGTTGTTCTAACTTATTGCTCTATGTTGATTTCAGTTTCAGTTGTATAAACAGTTATGTTCTCATGTGATGCACATTACAAGTGTTACCAATGCTGTGTAGTTTCTCACACTTATATTCTGTCTATGCTATTGTGTCTTCAAAATATATGAGTTGAACGGTGTCTCTATCTTGATTTGACAACATAAACTAGAATGATATGGACAATACAGTGACCATAGTACATATATATGTTCCTTTCATGCTGTTATCCTGTCCACCTTACTATTGAACCGGTTTACCAAAATGAGTTTGGTATACTACATGCTAAACAAGTGATGTGTCTGCTTGTTTCTCTTGTAGTATGCGGACAGAATATTGGAGAAGAGCACCGCACAATGCAATGGTAGAGAAAGTAATGCAGATAAGGTTCAAGATAGTGAGACAACCCTGTTGTTCTCCAAGAAAGGTGATAAAAACGATCTTGTAGATAGTGAGAAAACCCCACAGTCCTGCGTTGATGTAGTGTTCGAGTTACTGGCCAATACTGCTGGCACAAGCTCTTCGACCTCGCTACTTGAATCACTTCGGCTTCTTCAGTCTCAGATACAAGCTGAAAGGCATCAGTCAGCTGTGCTGTGGCAAGAAGCCGAAGGACTGAGGAAGTCCTTGCAGAATTCAGATGCATACTTTCTTGTGCAATAACAAGCGCTGGAGGATTTAAGCGCCAAACAAGAGATAGTTAATAAGCTTGCTAAGCATCTTGCCAGCATTATGGGTACCCAAGATATTGTTTCTTGAGCTCTTCTGAAGTGGTTTCAGTTCTGGACTTGTTTTGCTGTGGCGTTTGTTTTCACTGGTCACCAACTTTGATGACCAGTGTATGTGATATGCTGCTTTGTTCCCTATATTTGCATTGGTAGCGAACTTTGATGCCCAGTGGATGTAATATGTGTAATAGTCGTGATATCCTAGTGTAAGTTCCTTGCTTATTTAGTTCCTTGTTGTCTTGTTTATTTGTTTGCTTGTAGTTAGTGTAGTTCTTTTTCCGCAGTTTGCTAGTGGCCGCAATAACCTATTTTTTAAAACTAGGCCATAATAACCATGGGCTACATATTTACTGTAGTTACCATGGGCCTCCTATGGGCCATAGAAACAATGGGCCTTCTATGGGCCGTAGAAACAATGGGCCTTCTATGGGACGTAGCATCAATGGGCCTTCTACGTGTTGTATGATCGATAGGCCAAACATGGGCCAATAACAGACCGCATTATGGGCCGTAAACGGGCTAGATTTGGAATCATCTGTTCATGGGCCGACAATAACGGTCCGTCGTTAATCGGCCGTATTGGACGACACTATGAAAACAGCCCAACGGATTAACGGGCTGCAAATGGGCCGATTGTAACCACGGGCTGAATTTGGCCCACAAGCAGAAAAGGCCAATAACGGGCTGTAAGTAACCGAATGCTGGAAATGAGCCCAAGAATAAATGGGCCCTAAGAAGGCCGAAAGATAACACGGGTTGGAAATGGCCCAAATGAATAATGGGCTGTTAATGGGTATAAAGGGGTACACAATTCATTGCGGGCCAGATTCACCATGGGTCGTTAATGGGCCAAGAGTTACAAATCGCCTCGTATGGGCAGAAAGACATCATGGGCCATACATGGGCCAGAAGTTACAACGGGCTGGAATCATATTGGACGGCCAAGATGAAGCTACTGGGCTTAATTCCAATAGGCCGTAACGGGTCGTGAGTTAGCGGGCCGTAAATGGGCTATATATGAATAGGCTTTCCGTGGGCTGGCCCGTTACCTTTTGACCAAGTCAAATGGGCCGGCCTTTTCACCAGAATGGGACTCTGTTGGGCCGTGCCATGTGTCGATGTATCATAGGCACCTCATGTCCAATGAATGGATGACATCTGTCCCAATGGTGAGCCAACATGTGTTTCGTCTGGCCAATGAGAATTTTACACGTGGAAAATCCTCATTGGTCCAGCTGTTAGCGGGTTATCGAATCCAAAACCCGACCCAATAGCTTAACGGTGACCCGTTACGGTGGATGCCACGTGTTGGTCAACCTCGACAAAAGCACTTCCATGATGCGTGATTTATCATCATGGAAGTGGACACTTCCGTGATGATAATTTTGGTAATGTCATAGAACACTTCTACGACAGCACATGTATGACTATCTTGATTCTGTCATAAAATCGTCATGGATATCCATGCATGACAGAAAACGTGGCCTACTGTGACAAACACGTATCATCACATATGTGTCTTTTTTTTGTAGTTGCTAAGAAACTAGGGCATATTGAGAGTAATTGCTAAGTTCACTTTGGTCGCTTTACTCAAGAATACGGTCATTGTATATGTGATGAGGTGATTATACGGTCACTGCCAAATCGTCTAGCTCCGTATCCATCCATTTTGACCAGTCAAAGAATCGTCATGGCACCGCCCAGATCACTTTCTCCCTCTGTCATGCGGGCCTACCTGTCATTGGGTGGAAGAAAGAAGTCGAAAAATATATGCTCAAGCGCGGTTATCGAACCCGAGACCTCAGGTTTGACGAGCGAACAGGATAACCAGGTACACCACCCTCACGTTATGATTATTGTGAGGAAAACAACCTTTTATACATTCCTGCATTCGTGTGACAAGCATGTCGTGTTTTTTTTTGTGTGGGAGTCATTGGGATTTAAATCATAATCGTGTCATGTGGCTTTGGTGGTAAGGTCTTTTGGGATTTAAAGCAGTGTTGGTAGTACAGAAATAATGCATCCTTAGTCACGTTACCTCTCTCCACGTAGTACGTTGGGTCCCACTAGTCAGAGGGTGAAACAAACAAATTAATAAGAAAAATTAAAAGCGACAGCGGTGCATCTTACCTCACACATCTCGCTAACGCCCGTGAACACTGTCCAATTGATCCCTCTGTTCGCTCACGTACTATTTTAAGTGAATCATTATTATAACATGCACACAATACACATGCATGCACTCGCACACTAGCACGCAGCGGGCAGACACACACTAGTTAGCACACATCACACACACACTGGCAACCGGCGATGAAGTTCAGGCCGCAAGGTCGTACTTCGGCAGCTGCACGACAATTGTGCGCACAAGGTGAGTAGAGCGACCTAGTGTGGGTGTCATCATAATCATCATTGATGGCCATGTCATCTCACGCAGATGGAGTTTGTATGCGTTGCACCACAAGCAGCGAGAGCTCGGACTTGGCGTAGTGGAAGAGCAACGGGTCGACGACCTCAGGTGGTAGGGTCAACAACGGGAACGTCGGACAACAGGCGAGGTACTGCACGAACTTGCGGAAATAGAGGCCAGCGTGCGACTTGAGTCCATGCTAGTGCGTGTGCATGCACTGCAAGCTGTGTGCTGCATGCGTGTGCCGCTACTAAAGGTAGAAAACTATATTTGCCACTAGTTAATCACAACTGGGGGTTTGTGTAGCTGGTTAGCCCGTTTTCCCGTATAAAGCGTGAGGTCTAGTATACGAACCACGCCCCCGTGCATATTTTTATTTTCATTCAACTTCTTTCTTCCACCCAATGACATGTAGGACCCGCATGATAGAGAGAGAAAACTGATCTGACAAGGCGCCAGGGGGATTCTTTGACTAGTCAAAATGGATGAATACAGAACTATATGATCTCCTAGTGACCGTATAATCACCTCATCACGTATATAGTGACCGTATCGACCGTATTCTTGAGTACAGTGACCAAAGTGAACTTATACGATAAGTTCAATGACCAACAATGCATTTTACTCTTTTAATTATTTAGTTTGTACACTTTGCTCTCTTCAAATAATTTTGGGCACTTGTATTCGACCTAAGTCAGTGTGCCACCGTATCTCGTACTACTCCCTCCGTCTAGGTGTAAGTCACGTTAGAAGGTGCAGTAGGATGAAGGTGCAAGCAGATTGGAGGAGAAGGAGAAACTCGACCGGTCCTTCCTCCAATCAAAGTCCTGATTTCTGTTTCTAAACGCAACAATTAATCACAACAACGAAGAGATGTCGTTTTAGCTACCATGCAGGGCCATGTATTAACTCGCATGCAAGCCGACTTTGATTTATTGATTGATCAACGCGTAGTTGCACTCCATGCATTGGGTTTCCGAGGGAGATAACAAGGCAGAGTAAGTAACAACGCTTGCTAGCAACGAGGCTAGGAGAGGATTGAGATGTGAAGTTAATGGACGACGCCTAAACATTTTGGGAATATCTGGTTTTCGTAAGATGACTTAACACCTAGAAGGAGGGAGTACTACTCCTCAGTCAAGGTTTGATGGAATAGTCCTCACCTCTTCTCTTCTTGTACGTACTCCATTAACTTCATGTGGCTTCGCACTCGCAGGATATTCCTATTCTACGAACCTGTGTGTGCGTGTGTTTGTTAGAGAGAGCGACACATCGACCTACTCCTGCAGAGAGATGGTGTGTACTGTATGATTTAGCCGCGAGAGTTGGTGCATCCTCTCGTTTCTGGGCATCCGGCCGGGACAGCTGCCACACCCGCTCCTGGCCAACCTAGGCCACCCAAAGCCCCTCCATCGCCTGTGCACACTTCCTACCCGAAACGATCAGCGCCGCTCCAAAGAATCAGTGCCACATTCATGCCCAGGAAGAGCGGACGCGACCTCTCACTGGTGCCTGTGTTGAAGGGAGAAGCGGATTCAAGAGTGATGGTTGCTTCGTCCGTCCAACTTACTACTGGGTCTATGTGATTTGACGGCTCATTGGTCATTATTACTGAGGTGGTACGACTGCTGGATGTCCCACGCTTCGGTGAAAGGAGGTACTACTCCCTCCATCCGGTGAAAAGTGTACATCTAGAAATTTTAGGACAAATTACGGAGTGGAGTAAAAATGCATTGGGAAGATGCAAGATACCATCTCTCTCCTCTTTAATTATCCAAACCCCAATGAGTAAAGTGCATGTAGAAATTAAGAAGACTATGTATAAAATGTTATTGGTCTTGATTACCGTGTGATGAGAGAAAATACTTTAAAGTGCATTAGGAAGATAGAAGTACACTCTTTTGTGGACAAATTTAAACCCAAACGTACACTCTTCACCGGACGGAGGGAGTATATTACAATTTTCTCCATTCTTATAGCGGATGAGTGCGAAAGCAGTGAAAACATGCAGGCTTAGTGATTACATGGCCCACCTCACACTATCA
The DNA here is from genome assembly GCF_018294505.1 of Triticum aestivum. Classification (NCBI taxonomy): domain Eukaryota; kingdom Viridiplantae; phylum Streptophyta; class Magnoliopsida; order Poales; family Poaceae; genus Triticum; species Triticum aestivum. The sequence continues at coordinate 525,067,700 of NC_057797.1, forward strand.
CCATATTTTCTAGACACCGTGCGACACCTAACTCTTTACAAAGTAGTATAGTACGTACTGTAATTTCTCAGCTAGATAAATTTGCACAATGATATGAAGCTTCCAGCTTATGTTTCATGTATCTTGCGTCTAAGGTTGCCCCATTGCAACATTTCATCAAATACAAAGGAGACTAACATGCATGCTATTGCATCTTAATGATTGATAGATCATAGCCAATATGTACTCCCTCCATTCCAAAATGAGTGTCTCAACTTTATGCAAACTTTAGTACAAAGCTGTACTACTACTAAAGTTGACACTTATTTTGGAACAAAGAAAGCTAAAGAAAAAAACGATCCATGCAATCCCTAGCCCTTGAACTATAAACCCTAACCAGGCTTTAATTTGCTGGCAACATTGAAGCTTTTGAAGAAATGAAGTTTGCAACCCTTTGACCACCGGATCATTTTGTGCAGTTTCACCAAAATTGAGATGAGCATCCCTATGGCAAAGAAATTGAAGAAGCATGATTAAAATAAGATTACTAGGACTAGTTGATGAGATATAAACTCATAAAAAATTACAATAGAAGCCAGTAGGGGTATGTGCGGGGCAAAGAAGTAGAGAAAATCCACATGGAGCGATGTGGGCAGCTGGGGTAGTGGTGCAAGATGGCTATAAGGAAGTTGTACCTGAGGGATGTCGGGACGTAGCTCAACCTAGAGGAGGGCGGCGGGAGGTGGCAACTGCCAACGTCGCGTTAGTGAGCAAGGGACAAAGGCAACCTCACCGGCTTTGTGAGAGAGAGAATGGCGGGGACCCCTGATCGGGACGTGCTGACAGTGGGTTTTCGCCGCCGGCGATGGCGACCGCATCTACACAAAGGATCCACCCCTTCCCCCATCGGACGTGATCCGCCCGGATGTTAGAGATGTGGCCACAGTCATTTCATGCGAGAGAGTGTGAAGAGAGCAACCCCATCAAGCAACCGTGTAGGCTCGTCCTGGCTATGTATATAGTGGAGCAGTTTCCTTTTCTCTCCATATGAACCTATTTATATTGCGTGCGTGCCACTGAAGAAAAAAACTTTATTTATAAACGATGCGGCACCGTTCATGCGTGGTTCCCGACCCTCCATTATTTATAAGTGAGTAACTACTACTAGACGCGTCAAATTATCACGTGTGCTACATCATCTTACAGAAATGAGCTCCACCGTGTCATGTGTGTGGTTGGGAAAGACGCAAAAGACGCAAAGAGTGCTACTAGTACTACGTGGGTGGGTGCGTGCACCTCTTCTCTTCGAGCATGGTTATTAAAAGTATAGCCCACTACTTTACCACGCGGTTATTATATATGGGCAAAGAGTATAGGCAGTAATAATGACTAATAAGCCGTCAAATCATGAGGCCCACCTTTCTCTATGTTTGACCGAGGAAGCAGCCATCATTTCACTCCTCATTGAATATCCATCTGCTGCTACCTCCGCAAATAAATAAAAATCCGCTTCTACCTCCGTAGCATGGTTAATAATATAGCCATGTCAATCACGACGTAGAAATATCATTCACTAATACAATAGGGCTGGATCTAAGGCTGGTGATTTTTCTTACTTTGTCTCTTTCTCTTTTTGTCTCATTTACTCATTTTACATAGGAGCACGTGCAGAGGATGGCTATTCCTTTCGATGGGACTTCATGGGGTTTAAGACTAAGCAGATGCGAATTATGCCCGCTGCCCACCACTCTAAATCGTGCCATCTATGATAGGGAGTAATCCCATTGCAAAAAAACATACATCTTGTTGCTTTCTTCCTCATACAATACGTACCACTGGTATGTACTACTAGTACTACTACTACTCGTTCTCCTATAAACCTTGCGCTTGGCATCTCCAAAAAATTAACCTTGCGCTTGGCTCTTCGCCTCTTCGGGAAGTGGAGCAATAATGGTATTGCAATATATATCGTTCTGGCTATCTGAGACTGAATAAATTGCTGCACGTCCACCACGTGGGCGAGGGTCGAGGGGCGAGGGAGAGTGCGTACTATTACGTCTGTTTCAATACGGACTACATACGGAGCAAAATGAGTGAATCTATGATGACCCACAAGTATAGGGGGTCTATCGTAGTCCTTTCGATAAGTAAGAGTTTCGAACCCAATGAGGAGTAGAAGGAAATGATAAGCGGTTTCTAGCAAGGTATTCTCTGCAAGTACTGAAATAAGTGTTAACAGATAATTTTGTGATAGGATAATTTGTAACGAGCAACAAGTAACAAAAGTAAATAAAGTGCAGCAAGGTGGCCCAATCCTTTTGTAGCAAAGGACAAGCCTGGAAAAACTATTATATGATGTAAAGCGCTCCCGAGGACACATGGGAATATCGTCAAGTTAGTTTTCATCACGCTCATATGATTTGCGTTCGGTACTTTGATAATTTGGTATGTGGGTGGACCGGTGCTTGCGTGCTGCAATTACTTGGACAAGCATTCCACTTATGATTAACCTCTATTGCAAGTATCCGCAAATACAACAAAAGTATTAAGGTAGACCAAACCATAGCATGAAACATATGGATCCAAATCAGCCCCTTACGAAGCAACGCATAAACTAGGGTTTAAGCTTCTGTCACTCTAGCAACCCATCATCTACTTATTACTTCCCAATGCCTTCCTCTAGGCCCAAACAATGATGAAGTGTCATGTAGTCAACGTTCACATAACACCACTAGAGGAGAGACAACATACATCTCATCAAAATATCAAACGAATACCAAATTCACATGACTACTAATAGGAAGACTTCTCCCATGTCCTCAGGAACAAAAGTAACTACTCACAAAGCATAAACATGTTCATAATCAGAGGGTATTAATATGCACATAGGATCTGAACATATGATCTTCCACCAATTAAACCAACTAGCATCAACTACAAGGAGTAATTAACACTACTAGCAACCTACTAGCACCAATCCCGGACTTGGAGACAAGATTCGGATACAAGAGATGAACTAGGATTTTGAGATGAGATGGTGCTGATGAAGATGTTGATGGTGATTGCCCTCTCCCGATGAGAGGAGCGTTGCACTACACCACAACCCTTGATTGGGGGCAATTAACTGCCAGGAGAAATATCATCATAAAGGCAAATCATCTGCCGGGGATTAGTCTACTGCCGGCAGAAGTATCCAATGACAAATAAACTGCCGGTAGAACTCAAACAATAAGGGCATTCAAACTGCCAGCACAGATACCCATTTTTAAGGACACAATATCTGCCGGCACACCTAAACAATGGCATATTATCTGCCGGGGACTACTTGTGAGGCCAAACCAAATATAATACTATTGGCGCGGGATTAGCACGGGAGAGCGCGCGAGATGCGAAAATTTTCGCTCCAAATAAGCAAAATCCCCAAACTCCAACTCAGACCAAAATCCCCAAATCGACCACCCTGACCTAGCCTCCTCCCCGAGCACACGCCGCCGCCGCCGCCCCCCACCCCGCGCGGCTGCCGACCGCTCTCCGCCACACTCCAGTGCCAGCTTCCTCCCCGATCACGCGCCGACCACCGTCCGCCACACCTAGTGCCACTCCTCCCGGACCATGCCGCCGAGCACCCTCCGCCGCCCCGACCACCATTCGCCGGACCTCCAGCAACGCCCAAGCAGCCAAGCCTCCTACACGCGTCCTCCGCCAGGCTCCTCTAGGCTCGAGTTGCTCAAGTGTTTCAGCGGAAGGATCTGTTCGAGTGAGGTTGTCCACAAGGATGACGTCTAACTTCCACCAGATCTGGCATGAAACGAGGTAATCCAGTTGGGTTTAGTTTTGATTTGGCTGTCTTACCTCCCCATACAGCAGTCTTGGCCTCTTCCGCATGCGCCCTCGCTGTAGCACATGGCTGCCAACATTGTATTCTCGGCTTGCAGGATACCCAAGCGACTCGCAGATGCGAAGGAAAATTGAGCAAGGTTCCGCCTCCCATGGTTGAGCAGTCGTAAGGGTTATGTTGTCTCTCCATGTTGCTGGTCATATGAGCCCAACTAATATTTGCTTCCTGTGATCTACGGAAGGATAAAATTGATGTTTCCTACCTGCCATACTCATCTATTTCTGTTTTCAGTTGACATGCCTACTGTACGAATTACAGTCTTTGGTACATTCACTTATCCCTTCGAATTTGACAAGCATGGAAGAATCTGAATATCACTTATCCCTCTCCCGTTATTATTTAGCATATGTTAACTGACTGCTGTGTTTATGCTTATATCCTTCGGTTATTGTTTATAACAAACCAAATTAAGGATTTTGTGTTCATCTCTGAAACTTCATAGTGATGGTTGGTATTTAATCTTTCAAGGAAATGCAGCAAGCTGTTGTACTAGGAAGATTATCCTGACATGGGAGTTTTTTTAGGAACAGGAGAGTTGCACACATATGAAGTATAGAAATTTATTCTTAATGTGCTAGGCTTAATGCAACTAGATAAATAATGTTCAACAAGTCATATTGATGTGTTAAATTGTTTTCAGTTTCAGTGTCAATACAAGAAAGGTAACCTTGTGTTAGATCTTCAATCCAAGGGAGAAATTGGAGCATCGGGACATTTAAACTGAACCTAAATTAAGGTAATAACATATGTAAAGTATGTTATTTTCTGTTGTTCTAAAGCCCCAATGTTTTGGTTCATTTTAGAAAAACAGGGGCCACTCTTAGGTTCCATTTTGATTGAACTGAAACTGCGTACATAGTTAACACCATTGAGACAGACTGAGTAGCTAACCACTTATAAGGTTTTCCAGAAAAGAATGATGAAATAAAAGGGGACACCATCGAGACAAACTGAGTAGCTAACTCGAAGTCTTGTGCATGGAAGGAAATTGGGATATTTGCTAATTCTGTACTAGTCAAAACGTATGTGTAGATATTCTGATCATTCTGGTTCATGTCCTACTTAATTAAGGTCTTCTTTTATAGGCCTTGCGCAAATGATATCTCTACTCTTACAAAAAACCGAGTTGGTGATGATGGTGTGCCTGCCATCCCGCAATATAGACCGTCCGATCTATATCTGACGGATAGAAAGCAAACTATGACAATTTTGCAAAAAGATACCCGCACCCCTCTCCAAATTTGCAGATAAGGACTTCCCTCGTTCATCTTTGTCTCCCACGAGATAAACAGCTCGTATAAATGCATCTTGATGTTCCATGCAACGCATGGGCCTCTTGCTAGTGATTATTTAACAACTTAGTTTCATGGCGTTGGATCTCACGTGAATAAACTATATGTCGAAGTGTTTGCTGTTCTTTGCTTAACTAGATATCAAAGAATAAACAACAAGCTCGTATACAATATGTCAAATTATAATCAAATAACAAGCTCAATAATGATAAGAGCTTTACAAGTAACAAGATCCATTACAAGATGTCAAAGTTTTAATATAAATTGTACCAACTTATAATGGTGGATTCTAATTATAGTGAACTAGATAAGCGGCCTTCGGTGACATTTTGAGCTCTTGTCTGTTGTCTTCAACTGACAGTGTGTAGCAGCCAACAATGTGAATTTATGATGGTTATTTAGTTTATTTTATTGTACATTCTGCAGAGCTTTCCTCATTAATTCAATTTTTCACAAAATTCAGAAGGCTATTGTATTGCTGCGTAAACTGGAGCAAGGCCGTACCATTTCCATCTGACAAAACATCCTGAATGTCTTGTCTAGTTCTTACACTCTAACAAGGCCATACATAACGGTGTTGTAAGATGAAAGTCTGGACATGATTTAGCTTTTAAACTTACAGTATACTGCTCTTACAATGTTGTAAGATTGAACGTCGAAGATACTACACTTCGATACAGATCTATATCATTATTTGAGAAGTAAACTTTTAATCTGCAGTAGACTTGTATCTACTAAACATTTTAATTTCTTGATTAATTTTCTGTATCTATCACTTCAATGGTTACAGGTTGATCTTTACTTGCAATCTAATTTGCATATTCGTGTGTGTTCTTCAGGAATCATGATACTACTTTATGATCTGATTGGTGAAAGAGGTATTTTGTACGGTTCTCTTGTGTCCGACTTGTCTTTTTCTCTCTATATAAAGTAGCATTGAAAATGTCCTTGTATTTCCTTTGACATCTCAGAAGCTCATACCTGAATATCATGATATATGCCTGTAAGAAAGCTCTGTATGTTCTTTTGAGTTAAACCTAACACCAAACATTTTAGTTTCTATACTTGTCAGTTAATGCTGGAAAAACATTTGAATTTTATTTGCTGTACTAGTTGCCTTTGTGTGCTCATACAAAAATACTAGATCCTACGATGTCAAAAATTCATACAGGTTGTGGATCACACTTCCTTTTTCTCGAACATTGTTCCTATTTTGTCTTATGTGCAGTTTTTTCAAACAGATTTCGATGAGTCTTCACTTTCAGAAAACTGAACTTAATATCAGAGGCAATCTCACCATGCCATTATGGGTTTAATTATTTGTCCAGACCTGAAACTGTTGTCATGCTTTCCAGGAAGGGCAACTAGATGTGCTTAATTCATGTGCACAGGCTTGAAACTGCGGACATTTTTTAGCTTCTTATTAAATCGAATATTCACTTGATGCCTTGATGGGAAATTTGTCGAGAAATTTTCTTGATGATGTAGCCGTTTTCTTCTAAAAGTTGGGGTGGTGCACTTTTGTAGATTCAGAGTATCATAATAAATGTAATGGATATAATGTTTTCTAATACTACCTCACTTGACATTTGGACTTTTCCTGTCCAGGTTGAAAATGTTCTTGTAAGATTCGTCAAGATACCTTGCCTTAACCATATGCCCTGAGCTCACACAGAAGTTACAGGCTTTACTCTTTGTGTTTGTTTCATCTTGTACTGCTCAAGTTTCTAGAAACTACATATGCTAAATTATGAGGGAAGTCTTCATGTGTAATCAATGAATTGCTTACATTGTAAAATGTTTGATGATCAGACTATAATATATATGCGATGTGCATCTGCATAATCTTTTTGCTTTATTTGAATGTATGTGTCATCTTTCGAATCGGGGTGTGTATGTAAATGTGAAATAAATGTAACACCAGAGTGTAATAGCCTTATTAATTGGGATACTTGGCACCACTGGCCCATCATCTGCCATGAAACCTATTGATTGCTGGCAAAAAATATCTGCCTAGAGAAGTTTGAACATGATGGCATAAAAACTGCCGGCACATCCCTATCTGCCAAGAACTACAATCCCTGGTAGCCGTTCTCGTGGTAGTTCCATCTGCCGGGAGAAAAACATTCTCGGCAGTCAGACTGCCCTTGTAAGTGCCTTATCCCGGCAGTTTTCCTGCCCTTACAACCGTGTTGTGGTGTAGTGTTGGTGATGACGATGGCGATGATTTGCCCCTCCGGGAGGGAAGTTTTCCCGGCAGAACAGCCCCACCAGAACCCTAGATTGCTTCCGCCAAGGTTCCACCTCTCGGCGGCGGAATTTCGTCTGAGAAGATGGCTTATGATTTTTTTTCCATCGAAAGAGTCCATATAGCAGAAGATGGTCACCGGATGGCCACCAGGGGGCCCACGAGGTAGGTGGCGCGCCCAGGGGGGTAGGGCGCGCCCCCACCCTCGTGGGCAGGGTGTGGCCCCCCTGGTGAAGTTCTTGCGCTCAATGTTTTTTATATATTTGGAAAACATCATCCGTGAAGTTTCAGGACTTTTGGAGCTGTGCAGAATAGGTCTCTAATGTTTGCTCCTTTTCCAGCCAGAATCCCAACTGCCGGCATTCTTCCTCTTTATGTAAACCTTGTAAAATAAGAGAGAATAGGCATAAGTATTGTGACATAATGTGTAATAACAGCCCATAATGCAATAAATATTGATATAAAAGCATGATGCAAAATGGACGTATCAACTCCCCCAAGCTTAGACCTCGCTTTTCCTCAAGCGAAAAGCCGAATCGAAAAATATGTCCACATGTTTAGAGATGAAGGTGTCGATAAAAATAAAATACAGACATGAGGGCATCATGATCATTCTTAGAGCAGCAACTTATATTATTCTTGTCATATGATATCTTATGCTAGAGTAATAATTCAATCACAATATCAAGTATGAATCGTAAACTTCATACCAGTCATTGAAGCAATTGCAATTTATCATAACATAGGAAAGAGTCAATGTATAAGAGCTTTTCAGCAAGTCCACATACTCAACTATCATATAGTCTTTCACAATTGCTGACACTCACGCAATACTTATGGGTATGAAGTTTTAATTGGACACAGAGAAAGATAGGGGCTTATAGTTTTGCCTCCCAACGTTTTACCTCAAGGGTAATGTCAACAGTAATAGTTCATGAAAACCCACATCCAATTAGCCATATATACCAGGATCTTTCCAACATATTGTGCTTGCCAAAGGATAAAATGTAAAAAGGAAGGGTGAAGATCACCTTGACTCTTTTGCATTATAGGAGATAAAAGTAAAAGATAGGCCCTTCGCAGAGGGAAGCAGAGGTTGTCATGCGCTTTTATGGTTGGATGCACGAAATCCTAATGCGAAAGAACGTCACTTTATATTGCCACTTGTGATATGGACCTTTATTATGCAGTCTGTCGCTTTTATTACTTCCATATCACACGATCGTATAAAGCTTATTCCTTCCACCCCAATCAATCATACATATTTAGAGAGCAATTTTTATTGCTTGCACCGATGACAACTTACTTGACAGATCTTACTCAATCCATAGGTAGGTATGGTGGACTCTCATGGCAAAACTGGTTTAAGGGTATTTGGAAGCATAAGTAGTATCTCTACTTGGTGCAATGAATTTGGCTAGCATGAGGGAGAAAGGCAAGTTCAACATGTTGGAGGATCCAAGACAATATAATTTATCTCAGATGTAAGAAAACATAATCCATCATGCTGTCTTCCTTGTCCAATGTCAACTCTTTAGCATGTCATATTTTAATGAGTGCTCACAATCATAAAATATGTCCAAGATAGTATATTTATATGTGAAGACCTCTCTTTCTTATTACTTCCTATTAATTGCAATGATGACCAAAACTATGTTTGTCAACTCTCAACAACTTTTATTCATCATACTCTTTCTATGTGAGCTCATTACTCTCCATAAGAGTCACATGATCTGTTTGTTTCTTTTTATTTCTTTCTATTTTCTTTTATTCACTTGGGATCATGGCAAAAATAATCAAGCCCTTGACTCAACACTAATCTTTATTATATAGCTCACGGACTCGATTACATAGAAGGATAATAAAGCAAAACTCACAACTAGATCATACTAAGAACTTTTATTCTACTAGATAAAGATATTGCCAAAAGGATCGAACTAAGAAAAATGGTAAGTATAAAAGTGATGGTGATACGATACCGGGGCACTCCCCCAAGCTTGGCAGTTGCCAAATGGAGTGCCCATACCATATACTCAATTCTTCTTTGTTGGAGGAGACGGTGGTGATTTTGTTGATGGCGTAGGCTTGTCGTCCTTCTTCCAAGGCATAGGCTCACCATCATAGAAGGATGACCGAGTCTCCAGGATCCTCAAATCTGCAGCCAAACTCATCCTTTTGAATCTATATTCATACTCACAGTTTTGGTTTTGCAGGTCATAGATCTGAGCTTGAAGGTGCTCGATTTTCTCGTGAAGCTTGAAGATGGTCTCCCCGATGTTGTCGGCATTCAGCTTGTGTTTGTTGGTGAAATCTGCGATCATCATGTAGTTGGAGTTGAGTCCACGCTCCACCATCCCCTAACACTTGAAAACTTGTTGTTCCATTGCTTTGAGCCTCGTCTCCACGCTTCTGTTCCCCTTTGGTCCCTCAGCATCACAGATGTGCAGCAACCCATCACACATCTCAATGGTTTGAGGGTGTCGCTGCACCTCCGCGAGGTAAGGGTTGATGACCTTCTCGAAGAACTTGTCCTTGGGAGCACTTGGAGACGTCATGATAATCTAGATCTGTCAGAAAAACAGCTCGAAACAAAGACAGGAGATTTTTGCGTGATACGAGAGTCAAAACCCCCGGGAGGTTATATAATGAATTTTTACCGACCAAAATACGTGTCTTGTAAGAAAACGGAGTCCGGAGAGCACAAGAGGTGCCCACGAGGTAGGGGGCGCGCCCAGGGGGGTAGGGCGCGCCCTCCACCCTCATGGAGCCCTCGTGTCCTTTCCGGACTGCTGCTTATTTTTCTATTTTTCTAAATATTCCAAAACGGAGAAATATTGCCTTAAAAACTGTTTTGGAGTCGGTTTACTTACCGTACCACATACCTATTCCTTTTCGGAGTCTGAAACATTCTAGAAAGTGTCGTTTATGTATTCCTCCGGGGTTACGGTTTCAATAACATTGGTTTCAACATTTATGGGATTACCTGAGATATAGTGTTTGATTCTTTGACCGTTCACCACCTTCGGATTTGTGCCTTCGAAGTTGTTGATTTTTATGGCACCGGAACGATAGACCTCCTCGATAAGAGGGCCTTCCCATTTAGAGAGAAGTTTTCCTGCAAAAAATCTTAAATGAGAGTTGTATAGCAATACATAATCACCTACATTAAACTCATGCTTTTGTATTCTTTTATCATGCCACCTTTTAACTTTTTCTTTAAACAACTTGGCATTTTCCTAGGCTTGGGTTCTCCATTCATCAAGTGAGCTAATATCAAATAACCTCTTCTCACCGGCAAGTTTAAAATCATAATTAAGTTCTTTAATAGCCCAATAAGCCTTGTGTTCTAGTTCGAGAGGTAAGTGACACGCTTTTCCATAGACCATTTTATACGGAGACATACCCATAGGATTTTTATATGCAGTTCTATAGGCCCATAATGCATCATCAAGTTTCTTGGACCAATTCTTTCTGGACCTATTAACTGCCTTTTGCAAAATTAATTTGAGTTCTCTATTGCTCAATTCTACTTGACCACTAGACTGAGGGTGATAAGGAGACACAATTCTATGATTAACATCATATTTAGCAAGCATTTTACAGAAAGCACCATGAATAAAATGTGAACCACCATCATTCATTAAATATCTAGGGACTCCAAACCTTGGAAAAATAACTTCTGTAAGCATTTTAATAGAAGTATTATGATCAGCACTACTAGTTGGAATAGCTTCTACCCACTTAGTAACGTAATCAACAACAACTAAAATATGTGTATAACCATTAGAGGAAGGAAAAGGTCCCATATAGTCAAAGCCCCAAACATCAAATGGTTCAATAACAAGTGAATAATTCATAGGCATTTCTTGACGTCTACTAATATTACCAATTCTTTGACATTCATCACAAGATAAGACAAACTTACGGGCATCCTTGAAGAGAGTAGGCCAATAAAAACCAGATTGCAGTACCTTATGTGCAGTCCTATCTCCAACATGGTGTCCTCCATAAGCTTCGGAGTGACACTTCCGTAGGATCTGTTCCTGTTCATGCTCAGGTACACAACGTCCAATAACACCATCTACTCCTTCTTTATAAAGATGTGGGTCATCCCAAAAGTAATGCCTCAAATCATAAAAGAAAATTTTCTTTTGCTGGTATGTGAAACTAGGTGGTATAAACTTAGCAACAATGTAATTAGCATAATCAACATACCATGGAGTAGTATGGGAAGTATTTATGACATTTAGTTTCTCATCAGGAAAGCTATCATCAATAGGTAGTGGGTCATCAAGCATATTTTCTAACCTAGACAAGTTGTCTGCAACGGGGTTCTCAGCTCCTTTTCTATCAACAATATGTAAATCAAATTCTTGTAGGAAGAGAACCCATCTAATAAGTATAGGTTTAGCATCTTTCTTTTCCATAAGATATTTAATAGCAGCATGATCAGTGTGAATAGTTACTTTAGAATCAACAATATAAGGTCTAAACTTATCACAAGCAAATACAACCGCTAAGAATTCTTTTTCAGTAGTAGCATAATTTCTTTGAGCATTGTCTAGAGTTTTACTAGCATATTGAATAACATTTAGTTTCTTATCAACTCTTTGTCCTAGAACAACACCTACAGCATAATCACTAGCATCACACATAATTTCAAAGGGTAAATTCCAATCAGGTGGCTGAACAATAGGTGCAGAGATCAATGCTTTCTTAAGTATTTCAAATGCTTCTACACAATCATCATCAAAGACAAATGGTATATCTTTTTGTAATAAATTAGTCAGAGGCCGAGAGAGTTTTGAGAAGAAGTCCTTAATGAACCTCCTATAAAAACCGGCATGACCAAGGAAACTTCTTATACCTTTGATGTCCTTGGGACATGTCATCTTTTCAATAGCACCAACCTTGGCTTTATTAACTTCAATACCTCTTTCAGAAACTTTATGCCCCAAGACAATACCAAGTGGCACTTTCCCCAATTAAAGACAAGATTAGTTTCTTCACATCTCTGCAAAACTTGATCAAGGTTGCTCAAGCAATCATCAAAAGAAGATCCATATACGGAAAAGTCATCCATGAAAACCTCACAAATCTTTTCACAAAAGTCAGAGAATATAGCCATCATGCATCTTTGAAAGGTAGCAGGTGCATTACATAAACCAAAAGGCATCCGTCTATAAGCAAAAGTACCAAAAGGCCATGTAAAAGTAGTCTTTGATTGATCTTTGGCTGACACATGTATTTCAGAGAAACCAGAATAACCATCTAGAAAGCAAAAATGTGTATGTTTGGATAATATTTCTAGCATTTGATCGATAAAAGGTAAGGGGTAATGATCTTTTTAGTAGCCTTATTTAATTTGCGGAAATCAATTACCATCCTATAACCAATAATAATTCTTTGAGGAATCAATTCATCTTTATCATTAGGAACAATAGTAATACCTCCCTTCTTAGGGACACAATGGACAAGACTTACTCACTTACTATCAGCAACGGGATAAATTGTACCTGTCTCAAGGAGCTTTAGTATCTCCTTTCTTACCACTTCTTTTATTTTAGGATTCAGACGGCGTTGATGATCATGAACTGGTTTAGCTTCTTCTTCCAAATTAATTTTATGTTGACATAGAGTGGGACTAATGCCCTTAAGATCATTAAGAGTATACCCAATAGCAGCACGGTGTTTCTCCAGAGTTTTTAATAATCTCTCTTCTTCATGTTCTGGAAGGTTAGCACTAATAATAACAGGGTATATCTTTTTCTCATCAAGATAAGCATATTTAAGAGTATCAGGTAACGGTTTAAGCTCAAACACAGGATCACCCTTGGGTGGAGGAGGATCCCCTAGGATTTCAACAGGTAAATTGTTTTTCAGAATAGGTTCCTGTTTAAAGAATACTTCATCTAATTCCCTTCTTTCATTCATAAACATATCATTTTCATGGTCTAGCAAATATTGTTCTAAAGGATCACTAGGAGGTACGGCAATAGAAGCAAGACCAATAATTTCATCCTTACTAGGTAATTCTTCTTCACGGTGTTGTCTACTAAATTTAGAAAAATTAAATTCATGAGTCATATCATCTAGACCGATAGTAACAACATCTCTTTTGCAATCTATGGTAGCATTAACAGTATTTAAGAAGGGTCTACCAAATATAATGGGACAAAAACTATCTTGTGGGGAACCAAGAACAAGAAAATCAGCAGGATATTTAGTTTTCCCACACAAGACTTCAACATCTCTAACAATTCCCATTGGTGAAATAGTATCTCTATTAGCAAGTTTAATTGTAACATCAATATCTTTCATCTCAGCAGGTGCAATATCATGCGTAACTTCTTGGTATAAAGAATAAGGTATTGCACTAGCACTAGCACCCATATCACACAAGCCATGATAACAATGCACTACTAGGGAAAACCTTATACACAGAATCTTAGCAGCAGCGCGGCACAAAAAGAAGTGCTACTGCTAATTAGCAGTAGCGCAGGTTTTTACCCCTCGCTACTACTAAGTTGATAGTAGTAGCGCGGGTTTTTAACCCTCGCTACTACTAAGCGGTCTCTACCGTGCTCCCCGACACATGCCATAGTAGTAGCGAGGGGTATAAACCCGCGCTACTACTAAGTTGATAGTAGTAGCGCGGTTTTATACCCCTCGCTACTGCTAAGTACGAGGTAGGTGAAGTCGCCATATCCTCGGCCGAATCCCCAGCTCCTCTCCCAAATCCCTCCTCTCTTCCACCATTCTCTCCTCTCACTTTCCATACGCTCTCACATGGACCTCTTGCCCATGCGCCCATCCATCTCCGTGGTGCTGAAAGAGGCCACCGCCTCGCGCCACCGCCGTCTAGGAGCTCGCCGGTCTTCCATCGACGTCTAGGAGGCCGCCGCCCCGCGCCACCACAGCGGAGCACCTCACCACCGGTGACTAGATCCGCTGCTCCCTACATCACCTTCCTCTCTCCCTCGGTTTTCCTTTCCTCTCTCTCCCTCTGGATTGACTCACCCTCCCATGTCCATGCCCGTGAAGGTCGTCGCCATGGACGACCCGGAGCTATCTGGCATGATCAGGAAGAGGAGCCCCACGCTGCGGCCTGGCTCTGCTATAGAAACGGGCCCTCTCCAACAGCCACTGCTGGATCTGGTCTTCCGCTGTCCGTTCATGCCTCATGTGACTCCAATCATCGCTAGATCGAACCACTGCTACCATTGACAACACGCACGGGATCGAGATTTTTTTTTGTTTTTGAAAGTAATAGCAGTAGCGCGGGATATAAGACCCACTACAGCTAATTAGCAGTAGCATTGTTTGCAATGCATGCTACAACTAACCATGTATAGCAGTAGCGTGTGTCAACACGCGTTACTGCTACAAGTTAGTTGTGGGCGCCGTATCAGTAGCGCGGGCACCCGCGCTACTGATACACCCAAAACCCGCAGTGCTGCTAGGCTTTTCCCTAGTAGTGATGATCTCCTATTTTAACAGAAATAACAGGCATGCCTACCATAGGTCTAGGTTTATCTGTATCACGGGGTTTAGCAATTCTAGCAGTTTCATTACAAAAATAAATAACATGCCCTTCTATATTATCAGACAAGAGATCTTTGACAATAGCAATATTAGGTTCAACTTTAACTTGCTCAGGAGGTGTATATGATTTAATATTGCTTTTACAAACTACAGTTGAAGCTTTAGCATGATCCTTTATCCTAACAGGGAAAGGTGGTTTCTCAACATAAGATGTAGGAATAAAGGATCATTATAAGTAATAGTTTTTTCTTCAACTTTAATAGGTGAAGCTACTTTTACTTCTATGGGAGGATGATATTTAAACCACTTCTCCTTGGGGAGATCAACATAAGCAGCAAAAGATTCACAGAAAGAAGCTACTATCTCAGAGTCAAGTCCATATTTAGTGCTAAATTTACGAAAAATATCGGTATCCATAAAATATTTAACACAATCAAAACTAGGTGTCATACCTAACTCCTTACCATTGTCGAGGTCCCAATCTTCGGAGTTGCGTTTAATTCTTTCCAATAAATCCCATTTGAATTCAATAGTCTTCATCATAAAAGAGCCAGCACAAGAAGTATCAAGCATGGTGCGATTGTTACCAGAAAGCCGAGCATAATTTTTTTGAATAATCATTTCTCTTGAGAGCTCATGATTGGGGCATGAATATAACATTGATTTAAGCCTCCCCCAAGCTTGAGCGATGCTTTCTCCTTCGCGAGGCCAAACATTATATATATATATATATATATATATATATATATATATATAATTGCGATCACGATGAACAAGATGCATAGGATAAAACTTTTGATGAAATTCCAATTTCAATCGTTTGTAGTTCCAAGACTCCATATCATCACATAGCCTATACCATGTCGATGCATCTCCCCTCAAAGATAAAGGGAAGACCTTCTTCTTAACAACATCTCCGGGTACACCTGCAAGCTTAAATAATCCACAAACTTCATCCACATATATTAGATGCTCATCAGGATGTTTTGTTCCATCTCCTAAAAAAGGATTAGCTAGCAGTTTTTCTACCATACCCAAAGGAATTTCAAAGCAAGCATTTTCATTTTCAGTAGTTTTAGTAGGCTGAGGAGCAACTCTTTGCTCTACTGGTCGGGGTGAAGATACCCCGAACAAGCCCCTTAGAGGATTACTTTCCATAGTAACAACTGACAGTAAATTTCAGCACACTATATAAATTTTTCCTTACCAAATTCCACCTACCAAAGGCGCTTCACTCCCCGGCAACGGCGCCATAAAATAGTCTTGATGACCCACAAGTATAGGGGATCTATCGTAGTCCTTTTTATAAGTAAGAGTGTCGAACCCAATGAGGAGCAGAAGGAAATGATAAGCGGTTTCCAGCAAGGTATTCTCTGCAAGTACTGAAATAAGTGGTAACAGATTGTTTTGTGATAGGATAATTTGTAACGATCAACAAGTAACAAAAGTAAATAAAATGCAGCAAGGTGGCCCAATCCTTTTGTAGCAAATGACAAGTCTAGACAAACTCTTATATGATGTAAAGCGCTCCCGAGGACACATGGGAATATCGTCAAGCTAGTTTTCATCACGCTCATATGATTCGCGTTCGGTACTTTGATAATTTGGTATGTGGGTGGACCGGTGCTTGGGTGCTTCCCTTACTTGGACAAGAATCCCACTTATGATTAACCTCTATTGCAAGCATCCGCAAATACAACAAAAGTATTAAGGTAAACCTAACCATAGCATGAAACATATGGATCCAAATCAGCCCCTTACGAAGCAACGCATAAACTAGGGTTTAAGCTTTTGTCACTCTAGCAACCCATCATCTACTTATTACTTCCCAATGCCTTCCTCTAGGCCCAAACAATGGTGAAGTTTCATGTAGTCGATGTTCACATAACACCACTAGAAGAGAGACAACATACATCTCATCAAAATATCGAATGAATACCAAATTCACATGACTACTAATAGCAAGACTTCTCCCATGTCCTCACGAACAAAAGTAACTACTCACAAAGCATAAACATGTTCATAATCAGAGGGGTATTAATATGCATATAGGATCTGAACATATGATCTTCCACCAATTAAACCAACTAGCATCAACTAGAAGGAGTAATTAATACTACTAGCAACCTACTAGCACCAATCCCGGACTTGGAGACAAGAATTGGATACAAGAGATGAACTAGGGTTTTGAGATGAGATGGTGCTGATGAAGATGTTGATGGAGATTGCCCTCTCCCGATGAGAGGAGCATTGGTGATGATGATGGCGATGATTTCCCCCTCCGGGAGGGAAGTTTCCCCGGCCGAACAGCCCCGCCAGAACCCTAGATTGGTTCCGCCAAGGTTCCGCCTCGTGGCGGCGGAGTTTCGTCCGAGAAGATGGCTTATGATTTCCCCCCCCATAGAAAGCGTCCATATAGTAGAAGATGGTCACCGGAGGGCCACCAAGGGGCCCACGAGGTAGGGGGGCGCACCCAAGAGGGTAGGGCGCGCCCCCCCTCGTGGGCAGGATGTGCCCCCCCTGGTGAAGTTCTTGTGCTCAATGTTTTTATATATTTGGAAAACATCATCCGTGAAGTTTCAGGACTTTTGGAGCTGTGCAGAATAGGTCTCTAATATTTGCTCCTTTTCCAGCCAGAATCCCAGCTGCCGGCATTCTCCCTCTTTATGTAAACCTTGTAAAATAAGAGAGAATAGGCATAAGTATTATGACATAATGTGTAATAACAACCCATAATGCAATAAATATTGATATAAAAGCATGTTGCAAAATGGACGTATCAATCTACACTCTAAAATACGTCTATATACATCAATGTTTGGAGTATGTACTAGTAGTCCATATTGAAATCTACTAAAGGACATATATTTCAAACAATATGATAATCTCTCTAAACAAGGTAGGACAAGGAGTAAACAGAGGGAGTAGTAAACTTTTCTCCTCGTCGTGCGAGCCACCGCACGCGTGGGCGAGGGAGCAGGCGTAAGGCGTAATAGTAAGCAAGCTTCACCTCATCCTATGAGCCACTGCGCCCGTGGGCGGGGGAGACGACATACTAAGTAGGCTTCTCCTCGTTCTGCGAGTTGATGGGACACATCAATAGTAATATGTACAGAGCAGGTAGGCCCCACATGGTTTGCTTCTTTTTTAACATAATGCATCAAGTCACAATTTGTTTGTTCACCCGTGGTACATGATCCTCCATCAAGTGGACAACCAGTACACGTGTCAAATTACCATGTGTGATGCCGTTTCATACAGAAATGAGCTCCACCGTGTACCCACGTGGGTGTGGTTGGGAAAGAGATGGGAGTACATGCGCCATGCATGCACCTCTTCTCTTTGTGCACATCCCGCACCAACGTGGGTGTGTCTGAGAGAGAAACAAACCTAGACAGATGGCGTGTGTGTTCGTGAGTGTTTTTAGTTGGGGGGTGATTTCTTTAATGTATTTGTGGGAATATGTGTCGATGATATCTCAAACAAAAATTTGACACATGCAATGTGTGTGAAATAGAGGCCTATCTATATCATATATAGATGGGGCGATCCACAAGAAGAGAGGGAGGGGTCATAGATATCGATAGAGTAGAACAGAGGATCAAGTGGGTGGTGCGAGATCGATGAAGAGAGCCATCGAAATTCTGTGTGTGCGAGTCAAAGATATAGGGCGACTGACCTACCGAAACGTCGGAGGGAATAGTGCAAGTTTGTGTGTGGCAGGGAGGCATGACTAGGGC